>NW_022723771.1:22798-41943 GCF_011630105.1 Anneissia japonica
TTTTTTTTTTTTTGACATGCTGGATCGCGAATGAGATACTTTTTAATCTGTGGCCATTCAATAACACCGTCTATGTTAACTATATTTTTCAGGAATGGAATATTGAAACAGAACAACAGGAACGAGTAATGTTTATTATAGATTGTATATTCCGTGGCAATGTTTTTAACTTCACAATATGCGATAAAATATAGTAAAGTAAGAGATGGAATATTGTATGTTATATACATTGAATATGATATCTTGAATTCACTATATTGTGATATTATCTTCTCCTATGTATATAACCTAATACTTGCATTACATCACCTAAATAAATTGTATTTTAAAATCAGGTATTTTAAAATTACATGTTCCTAACATATTAGATTATACTCGCATCACATAACCTAAACACATTATATGTTTGATTTAAAGAGCGCCTGCTCTCAAAGACAGTATCTCCAGTTTTACCGATACAGCGCAAAGTAGTATTATCGCTAGTGGTCGATATGCTACCTTACTATTTAAAATAAGCCTGGGCGGATGCAGGATTATGCGGTGGGGGTGCGTGCAGAAATTTGAAGAGTTAGTACCTGTAGATTGCCGGAAATGACACAGTTATAATAGTGAAATTCATCATCACGTTACAATATCATTATATAGTCAAAATGAAGCCTCAACAAATTTTCATGATCTTTTTTTATCGGCAATTTTCGGCAACCACAGAGATCTAAGTTGTATATGTGATGAACCATAGAAAATATAACGTAAAAAATTCTCTTTGATGTATTTACTTTACCTTCAAACCTCAGCGCCCCCCCCCCCCACCATGGTTGGGGCTGAGGTGGGTAAGAAAGAAACACTTTCTTTTATGTATTTAATTTATTTAACCTACCTCAAAGCCATGTGGCCACAATGGTGGGGCTGAGGTGAGAAAATTCAAAGATATAGTACCTCTATGGCCGGCAATGAAACAACAATTTTTATCATCACCAACATTATATACTCAAAGTGAAGCGCCAACAAATTCTCATGATCTTTTATCAGCTATTTTCGGCAACCACAGAGATCTAATATGTGATGTACGGTACCATAGAAAATACAACTTAAAAACACTTAGTTTACCTACTTCAAAACTGTCCACATGCATCTCAGTCCCACTACAGCTGTGCCTGGGGCGGTAAAATTTGGGGAAATTGTACTTCTAGATTGCCGGATATGACACTCTTGTAAAATTTGTTATTATTGATATAATTAATCGCTGTGATGTACCATAGAAAATAAAACTTAATTGTCTTTGATATATTTACTTTACCTACTTCATGTGCCGAAAACCAATTTTATTTTTACACGCTTTTTCTCATACTTCTCAAATTATAATAAAGGCATGCGCACTCGAAATGTGTATGATAGGTAATTCAGATGTTTGTGGGCAGAGTATACCCGTATTTTGCTATAAAATCAGATGTACGGTACTCTGACTGTAGGCCTACCGCGCTCTTTCGTTGAAACCTGAATCATTTATGCAGTTTAGTTCAACAATTCTCAGGCATATCTTCTTGATTCCCAAAAAATGAGGGGACCAACCCTTTCCCCTTAAAAATATGTGGGGTGTGGGCGTGTTCATCTTCCCCAGTGAACTGCACCCATGGGTCCGTGAAGAGTTCACTTCACCTGAGCCCCAACATGGTTAGGGCTGAGGTGCGAAAATTTTAGAATATCGAACTCTGGGTGCCAGGAAATTGCACTCTCATACTTTAAAAATCTTAGCAATAATTAATATCAACAATATAATAAAACAATTATTTTTCTTAATAGAATTTAGAGGGGTGTGACTGCACCATCTGCAACCCCCAACCCTCGCATCCGTCCCAGATAAGCTTGTGTTTAAACTTATTGAGACATTAGAATATTTGTCATTTTGGCTTTTAACTCCGATAGGAATATAACGCAGGAACATTGATTCCTAAGTCTGTACTAACTTTAATTTTGTAATACCGATTGTTAAAATAGATACCGTAGTATTTCATATGTACATTCATCTTAGTTTACAATTGACTAAACATTTGAACTCCGATAGGAATATAACGCAGGGACATTGTTTGCTAAGTCTGTACTAACTTTACTTTTGTAATACCGATTGTTAAAATTGATACCATAGTATTTCATATGTTCGTTCATCATAGCTTTCCTGTACAATTGTATTCAAATGTATATTATCAGGTATTTTAAAATTACATGTTTCTAACATATGATAAAGTTTAACCCAGCAATGTTCTATATTCTTATATTTGAATAACATGAGGTATTGTTTGCAATGCCGTAGCCAGGATTTTCAAACAATGCAGGAAAGCACCAGGGTGGACCACTTTATGCGTAAATTTAAACAAAGTGGACACATTTTACGCAAAAATATTAAAAGTTTTTACCCCTTTTCTTCAATTTTACCCATCTTAAGCTAAATACGAGAAATCTGGACCATTTTTTTTTCAAAAAGTGGACCAATTTTATGCATAAAATTACATAATTTGGACCCATTTTAAAAAATGTGGACCCATTCTGGGGTCCACATAGCTGGCAACGGCATTGATTGTTTGATATGTTCCAAAATTTAAGTCTAGATCGTGTAGGTAATATTTTGTGTATGAATTTAAAATTGATGCTTTAAAATTATTTGAATTCCCAACGAAGCCTTATTGACCCAGCTGGTTAAGGTGTCAGCATAGACAGTTTTTTTTTTAAATTTTCACAATTTTAACACTTTAACACTAATTTTATGTATTTTAGGTGTGTTCCACTATAATACATTTTAACATTTTAAAGCGAAATTTATGTACTTTTATATGATAGATTTTATTGTAAAATGAGTTTTTAATCATTATAATGTTTCATTGTATGGTAGTTTCCTTTGTTTATCATCGCAAGTAAGTCAAAATTCCAATTTGTAGTTTTAGTACGAGTTTGACTTGTATATATCGTAAATCTTTATTATAGCATGATTTGGACAGGAAATATTTGTGCCAAATAAAATTATATTCCTATAATACGTCAACTGTGTATGATTTTTATCGTATCAATCTATATTTTTACATATATTTCAATGGGAGCATGCGTGCTGCTTACCATCTCAATAATACCTACTTTATCTATATATACATACATACATACATACATAAGATGTGTATAAGAGACAGGTACTGTACCATAGAAAATAAAATAATTGTCTTTTATCTATGACTTTATCTACCATGGTTAGGTCTGAGGTACGTAAATTATACCCCTAGCTGGCCGGAAATGATCACATCACCATTATAGTCAATATTAAGTGCCAAAAAATTTCTTATGATCTTTTATTTTGGATTTTCGGCAGTCATAGATATCTGTGGTGCAGCATAGAAAATAATTAATAGTCAATAATTTCTTTTTATTTATTTTTTCTTTGCATTCCAAAAGTGAATTAAGATAAGATGTCATAATAATAATGATATCTTATAAGGTGCACGTATCCATCTCCAAGAGCTGCAGCCTTTTCAGCCTTTTTAAAAATTTATTTAAAAAAAATTTACTTATTTTTTAACAACAAATCTAGTAAGCAAAACAGGCAAAACAAGTGCATAAACGCTCAGGGGTCATATCCATCCATCGCCAATCTGTCGCTCATTCCCAAAACCTCTACTTAGAACAATAGAATGGAAAACGCATAAGGAACAATGGCGGCTCTAGGATATAATTTATTGGGGGGGTGCCTAAGATGTCCGACTGGGGGCCTAAGATGTCCGACTGGGGGGCCTAAGTATTTATGGGTGTAACTATTAGCCCGCAGCGTTATCTGAGGGCCGAAAGCCAGAGCCAAGGGTGGGTAAGGGCTGTCTCTTATACACATCTAGATGTGTATAAGAGACAGTCCCCGGACCCCCTAGGACATTGTTGTTTCGATCGGCCCAAAATTCGGCCCCCACTTCCTTGCTTAACTCTTCTATATAGTAATCTTAACTACTTTTTGAAAATTTTAACTTCTGCTGAAACCAGGCTGACAATTTTGAAGTTGGTTCCATGATTAAAATGAAATGCAAGCATCATGAGGGTGTCCACCATCATAGGCGTCCCTAGGCATCTGTCCGTGCTTGAAAGTGGGGGATGAATGGGGGTAAAAGAGGCCTTACATCTGTTTACGTTGAAAACTTGTTACATGCAACAAATCTTTAGTTACCTAGTTCAGAGAAAGCCATTTATATATGATTTAACAGTGTTAACGGCTACCTTGATTTATGTTATATGCACCTATTTGTTTCTAGCCGTACCTATTGTGTAATAAAGTGTATCTGGTGGTATTTGAATCTGTTCAACCATGAAGCTTCCGTGGTCTAGTGGTTATGACACTCGCCTTGACAGCGAGAGGTCGCAGGTTCGAGTCCCGCCAGAGGCATTATATTACACAATTTCTTTATTCATTTATTTACAGGACTACATTCGTTGAGAGCTATGCTACAGATGTATTTATTAAGTCCTTTATTCGAACACTGTATTTACCTTTCTTTATATATAGTAAGTCCTTATCAAGCTTAGCTTATCAAGTCTTTATCAAGACTTATTATAGTCGAAAGTACTCGCTAGTTTTCAAATGAATTTTGTGTCATAATTATATCTGATACCGTTTGACTCGTTATTTACTGTATGTCACGATGTTTGTGAATGTGTACAGTATAAAGACTGTGTATAAGAAAGGAAACAACAACGTATTCCAGGTGTTATTAATTTTAATAACCAAATCAATCGGTTTTACAAGATTTACCTGGCCTTAACTATTTTTAACTAAAAAATAATAATAAATTGAGTTTACAAGCACCACATCAGTCAAAGGCTGCCACTAAAATTAAACAATGTAAATTTGCTGTCAGACCACTAAATTGTCTCCATACTAACATTTATTTTCTTTCATTGGCATGAGTTACAAAAACAGAATACGATATCATGATAAAAAAAAATGAGAATGATAACATGCAATGAAAGAATGCTCGGTCCCGAAAAGAGAAGTCTTGAGGTGGGCAAGCCTGGAAAAAAAAAACCATATGAAAACTCGTTGAACAATAATAACAGAATTAATAAATACTAAAAAAAGTAACACACAAAAAAATGAATAAATAAGAAGTACATAAATAAATAAATAAGAAGTACATAAATAAATAAATAAATAAGAAGTACATAAATAAATAAATAAATAAGAAGTAAATAAATAAATAAATAGAGATAGATAGATAGATAGACAGACAGACAGACAGACAGACAGACAGACAGACAGACAGATAGATAGATAGATAGATAGATAGATAGATTTGTATTATGAATGGGTATATAAACTCTAGTTGATCGGGTACGGTAATTGTGAATAGAGTGATTGAGAATAAATATATCGTTAAACTGAGTTGGAAGAAGAGAATGCGTTGCAGAATACATAAATGAGCCTTGTTGGAATAAATTGATATCTTTGAGTTTCAGTAAGTTTAAGTTTGAGAATAGATGGAATGAATGAGACCGTGGTAGAGTGCCAGATATATAATCCTGATAGCCTTTTTTTTTTGAAGAATTTGCAGTTTAAGTAATGTGGACGAGTATGTATTGGCCCAAACAATGTTACAATAGCTCAAAAAAGGAAGGATGAGGGAACAATAGAGAATACGAAGAATATTGAGGGGTAAAAAAGTGGATAACCTATAAATGATGCCAAGGCTCTTGGAAATTTAGGTTTCGAGTTCGTTTACATGGGTTTTCCATGACAAACAACTGTCAATATGAATACCAAGGAATTTGGCGGATTTAACAGAGGGTATTTCGTGGCCATCAATTTGGATCTTACAGGCTGAAGTGTCAATGGTTTTTAGTTTAGAAGGAGTCCCAAACAGGATGAAGCTACACTTTCTTTGATTCAGGGATAATTTGTTTGCAGCAAAATATTGTGAAATGGGAATGAGATTAGAATTAATAGTATCAAATAAAGTTTGGATATTATGATATAATCTCTGGTCCACGGATTCCATAGTGGATAATTTATACAAACAAATTCTGTGGTCAATGGTATCGAAAGCCTTGGAAATTCCAATCGAGAGTTGTCGGTTTTCAAATGCCTTAACGATTTTGTTTGTCAGATATATTAATGCCATTGAAGTATTATAACCTTTCCTGAAGCCAAACTGCCTGTAGTAGAGTATGTCATATTTAGAAATAAATTTAAATGTACGGTCATAGATGAATCTTTCCAAGGCTTTCGAGAAAATTGATAGAATTGAAATAGGGCGATAGTTAGATAGATCAGATTTATTGCCAGATTTGAATATAGGGGTAACGCGTGCTAGCTTCATCCTGTCTGGGAACACTCCATTAGACAGGGCAAGATTGAAAATGTGACATAAAGGATAGGATATAAGGTCGGATACATATTTAATTGCTTTGGTGTGGAAATCGTCAATACCAGGAGATTTGTTTGATTTGAATGAATTAAGTATATTGATCACTTCGAGTTCATCTACTGGACTAAGGAATAATGAATTTGGAACGGGATTAGGTAGAAAATCTTGGAATGATGTATCAATTCGGGGGATTTTATTAGCAAGGGAGGGTCCAATTTCAAAAAAAATGTTTATTGAATGCATGAAATATTGAGTGGGTCACTTGTCATATCACCGTTGCAGTTTAGGGGAGTATTGGGATGTTCCATACTAGTTTTGTTGATCATGGAATTAATAGTCATCCATGTAGCCTTGGCATCATTTTCGTGCTTAAGAAACATATTTTGATAGTGCATAGATTTAGAAGCTTTAATTATTGAATTCAGTTTATTTCGGTATTGTTTATAGGCTCTTTCATTATTGGTGGATGGGCTGTGCAGAAATTTGGCAAATAACTTATTTTTGTGTCTAATAGATGTGAGGAGACCATCCGACATCCATGATTTAATTTTTTTATTTTTATTTGTTGATAAATGATTTTGAAGGGGGGAAACGTTTATCGTAAACGGACTTTAATGTTTTTTTAGGGTTTATTTTTCTAAATGTAGTTATCTCTTCCTTGTTTTAACTAGTTGTAACGCTGGAAAAAGGTGTAATATTAAAAACGGGGAGATGATCCGAGATGTCACTATAGAATAATCCACTAATATTTTGGTAGTCAAGTTGATTTGTGATTATATTATCTAAGAGGGTAGCAGTAGTCTTAGTGATGCGAGATGGTCTGTGGATACGTGGAAGAAAATTATTACTAAAGATAGAATTTACAAAGTCACGTGCATCATTTCGTATTTCAAAATATCTATGTTCAAATCTCCCATGACATATACAATTTTGTTTTCTCTTGTTAATTTGGATAATAAACAGCCAAGTTCCTCATTAAATTGAAGTGGGTTAAGGGAGGGTGGTCGATAGACGGTTCCGATAATAATATTTTTGGAATGAGGTCTTGTTATTTCAATGAAAATGGATTCGGAAGTAGAGACTGGGAGATGGAGGTCATGCCTGGTAGAAAATGGAAGGCTATCACGAATATACATGGCTAACCCACCACCGTCTTTGTGAGTTCTGTGGTTGGATATGAATCGGTAATTGGGGAGTTGAACCAAGGGATTGCCGAACTTAAGCCAGGTCTCACTTACACCAATGACATCAAAAGGAAAATCTATTATTGATAAGAGCTGCTTTAATTTATCAACGTTTTTTAAGAGGCTTCTAGAATTCACATGAATGGTAGGAAAAAATTGCTCGCTTTGATACTACAGAATTTATTGGGGTCATTATATTGAGATGTGGCATGATTGTTAGCAAAAAAATAAGTGTCAGGGTCAATATAAGGTGTAAAATTATCGGAGTTGTTTGAAAAACGGGGAGAAAATTAAATTTGAGAGTCGGTCGTTATTCGATGTGCCGCTGAATGACCTATTTGACATAGAAAAAACCAACTGGAAAGCTCTCAGCAAAAATGATCAAAAATTGCATAAAAACAAGAAATGACAATATGGTAAATAAAATGATGGTCAAAAGAAGATAGCAATATAGCAACATGATCTTTATACCTTAATATAACGTAACAATAACATAACATAGTAGTAATACAAAGACAGAATAACAACCAAATAATGAAATAATGTTAGCTGAATATAACACAATTAATAACATTACATAGGATAGTAATGAAGATATCAAAATAAAACAAAGTCATAGCCTAGTAATAACACCCATACGTTTCACACCCTACGTTTCCACAATGCGCTTAACTTCTCTTATTCCGTTCTGTTTCCAACAAATCCCGATTCTCACTCCGTTACTCACGGTATCCTAATGCAATTCCGGTGTCGTTACAATGTCGGTATCGTTTCAACTTTCTGTATCGTTGCAATTTCAGTACAGTTCTACCCAAGCTCGAAATACTGTTTTTTTGTCACAGCTAAAAGCTTCATTGATTTCAAACGATCACAACTATTTTCGATACCACCACCGGCTAACAATATATATACAGAACCCCCAATAATGCAATCGCTGATTATCACTTAGGCCAACCATTATACAATTATTTGAACATTTAACAATCAAGTTTTGCCTACAATATATCATACTATATCATTCACATCGTTACTATAAAACACAACAATCAACTCATTAGTGTCTGCATTACACTACCATGTTCTGTCGTTTACAATATAAAGGAAAACATCGATGGAACAGAAAAATCCGACCTTCCTTACAGTAAATGTGATAACGTATATGTTTAACATGAATCTACCTCTATATGGCCATTTACTTTAAGATCATTCCCGATACAGACGGATCCAGAAATTCAAAGTAGAGGGGGCCCGTGGAGGTACTTTTACAGATTGAGGATTCAGCCCTACCATGATTTTGCGTTAAGGTAAGGAAATGTGTGATTATGACACCTCTGATGGCCGCAAATTGGACTCTCAGACTTAATTTTGAATATAATTTTATTCCTTATCTGGGGTAACTTTGGCAGGTTTTTACCATTGTAGGGGCAATTATACACCAAAACAACTATCTTTTTTTCCCTATCGTATTATATACTGAGGGTTATTGTTGCCACTGATGTCGGAGAAAAATATAAATCTGCATATAATTCTTCCCTGAGGGCTATAAAGGACTGCCAAAGTTACCAAGTTTTGGGCAACATTGGCACTTCACAAATTTTCAATGAATTAATATAAATAGGCCTATTGACAATAAAATAGACAAACACAAGCTGAATTGTATTGGCAAGCAAATATCAACTTAATAATAGAATCTAATACAACTTAAAAGCTATTCTAATAGAGTGTATATCTGGCGGGATTTTAATCTATTCAACCATAAAGCCTCTGTGGTATGATATTTATGACATTCGCCTTGACAGCGAGAGGTCGCAGGTCCGAATCCCGTCAGAGGCATTTTATTACACAATTTCTTTATTCACTTAATTATATTGCTATATTCTTTGAGAGCTATGCTACAGTACACGATGTATTATTATGCCATATAATGGAATGAATTGGAGGACAACAAAATTTCGGCCTCGATTTTCAAAAGAAATCTTATGGTTACATGATGTCATACGGTAATATTTTGGGATAAATACGGTAGTTAATTTGCAAATATCAAACCCACTTACTGTAGTACTGATTAATACTCAAATGCTTCGGTATGATTTATAATAATGAGATACGTATAACCTAACATATTTTAGTCTTATAGTCAGTGTACTGTAGCGTGTCAAATGCCCTATAATTCAACTTGCATTATCTTGTTTATTGAATAATATATCTACAAACACAAACTCCACTCCAGGGGGGTGGGGTGGAGAGAATATTCAGAATCGAACATTGCACACATCCCCCCAGACACCCCCGTAAATTTGAGCAAAAATATTACGCTCGCTTCCACTTTTGATTTGCTTTCCCCTAGAAAATTGCTCAGTTAAAGATTTATCAGGAAATGCTAAAAAATATCCCATTTTAAGATGTTCAGATTCAGATCCAATTTATTTGGTCCAATAAAATGGAAATGACATGAGTACATTTCATAAAATATGTAAAATACTTTTATATAAAAAATACAATACAATATTCAGTACAATAAGATATAAAATACAATATAAGATAAAAAAAAAATTACACCAAACACAATAAAAACGCTTACAGGGTACTTTTAATTTACATATTTAGAATACTAGAAAAAGACAATAAAATATGCATTACGATACCAAAAAGATCCGAAAAATAACAAACACCAGAACACTAAAAAACAAGCCTAAAACTTCCAATTATAGATTAAAATTAAATAGTAAAAGTAAATAAAATTAAATTATATACTGTACTGTGATTACCTTGCTAGAATTCTGATTTATGTTATTTTTTAATATTTTATTATATTTTTATTATTTTATTACTATCTACTACTACTTTGAATTTCATTTATATTAAGCTAATAAAAAATTATCGTTAACATACATGATACTCGAAACAGCAAAAACTATAACAAAATAGTAAAAAGCTAAATATATTCATTAGTGTACAATCTGATCGAGTAAGGCACAAATGATAAATCTGTCAGTTCTACATTTAATGGATCCATACAAATTGTTTCTCTTAGAGCCCAAATTGTGATAGTTATTATACAGCTGGTGTTTTGCATTTTTTTAAATATTAGCTTGGATACATTTATGACATATCCCCATCAGTGAATAATTTATTCTTGATTTGTATACATATAGCTATTAACTTACTATAGGCCTATGGATGAAAAAACAAATCTGTCAATGTAACAGAGAGTTAAATAATCCCTGTCATTTATTTTATGGTAATGAAATGTTTAAATCAGCAACAATTATTTTCTCATCTGTTTTTGGTTGGAAATATATAATTTCTCTTTTTTAAACTAAAGTATTTAAAATTTTAATTGATATTTTGAGGTTTATCCTGATTTATATATATAGGCCTAACCTTAATTTTTAAGCTTATTCCCCTCACACACTGAGTCTCCATAGTGGTGTAACGCCATGAGCTCTTGGGAGGGCCATTGGCCTATACATTATATTAATCGATTATAACATGTTATTTAATGTTTTTACACGTATTTAATAATAGGCCTATATAGTAATCACGTATTTAATTCTTAATTTTTTAATGTTTTTAGGGCGGAGAGGTGGATTTGACTCTGGCCGGGGCCCCATAATTTTTTGAAAACTAAAAGAAAATGCAGGGGCGGATCTAGAATTTTTCAAGAGGGGAGGAAGTGGGTGTGGGGGGCACAACATACTCAAAATAGGTGTAGTGGTAATAGTAATAATAGGTGGATAATTATTATTATTAATTATTAATAATAATTATTGGGAAGATAAAAGCCTATAGAGACATGATCGATTTGACCATTAAGAGCGATGGTCATTTGATTGAGATTGGGCATCATAGTATCCAAATCATTTTGGTTACTTAATTAGCTGGACGACCCGAAAAAAGTGATTTAAAAGTCGTAGACCTACAATTATTTATAGGGGAAAGTTTTCGTCCGCCCCTGAATTGTTATAGTATAAAATAGTCCATTTTTTAAATGTTAGAACGGTACCGTACTTTATATAATATAACCAGTGAAAAAACTGTATAGAGGCCATACGACAAGCGCACCTGGCCAGAGGGAGTGGAGTGGGGTCGAGATTTTAGAAATGCTTGAGACCATTACACGGCTACATGGAATTATCAAAAAATTGGATTGTTTTGGAGTAGGCCTATACATACATACCGTGTTCCCCTCTTGCTAGACTTTATTTTCTTCTCTTTATTTTCTGGGGAGGGGGTGTATCCTCCGTGTTTCCTTGATCCGCCCGTGGGAAATAAATTCTGTGTTGGGATTTAGATGGTTCACCCCAAATATCAACAAAGATGACTTCTATTCTCAATTTCATTTGTTTGTATTCTGTGTATCCGTTTTTGTGTTGTTGTTGTTATTGTTGTGGAGTTGATATCAAATAAATCAAATCAAATAAAAAATGACTGATTTAATGATTGTTTAGGCCTATATTGGAAAAGCTTCATTGGAACAGATCAATAAATTCATGATTAGGCCCTAAGCATCCGACCTACAGTATGCACGTTAAGGAAATTCATTTAGTAGGCGAAGGTGAAGTGGGAGGGCTCGATGATCAGTTGAGGGTTTTCTAATTCGCAAAAAAAGTGATTTAGGTGATTTTTAACTACTACTACCGTGATTTGAAACCAGTGTCAGTATAATCTTATCTTATGTATAAAAAATGTTGTGTTTAAAATGAAACCAGTGAAATATATAATTTTTTAAGCAGCAGCGGTGCCAGCGTCTGAAATTTGGGTTGGGGCGGCAAGTAAGGGGTTAGGTAAAATTTTAGGGGGAGGGGCGCAATATTCTGGGTGGCCCAAAGTGGGTGTGGTCGGGCGTCGATGAAAATGTCTTGAAAAGTGGTCCAGAGGGCGAAGCCCTTGAACAATATGACAATTTAGGGGTTTCAGCTTATTTAATCGATTTTATAGATAGATAGTCTACTAATATGTAGAAAATACATAGGCCTATCATTTTTTCCTCCCCGATGAATTGTGTTTTTCTTCTTTTTTGTGGGACTGGGGGAGGGCAGCAAGAAAATGATCTGCGGGGAAATTCCCCTCTCCCCCCAACCCCACTAGCGCCGCCACTGATTTTAAGAGAAATACTCTGGTTTGTTGTTAATTTAAGTAAAAAATAAATGGAACACACAAAATAATTTCGAATATTTATTTCTTGCATTGAATATATTACACCTATTGCAGAACCCACCGACAAATCGTTGTCCCCTGGTTTTGCTACTCCACCTGTGAAATTCACGCTCCAGTATACGAACGAAAAACCAAAAATGAAGGTTTTCCAAGCTGATCTGATACGAGAAGGATCACTCACAAATCACCGAGGTTTCAATTAGTGGTGTACTGCTACAAAATATAACGTGACAAATATGATTTTCAATTTTCTGGTCTGTCCACAGATCCTTAAGAAAATCCCAATTCTAAAATATTTTCTAGAGAAAAGCTATTTTTGCCTTTTACTGTCAATTCGATTACACTCAATAAGTTTGATTAAATATATATGTTTTAACAACATCAACATACTAAACTAAACTAAAATAATATTGTACCAAAATCTTTGTCATAATCATAATCCAACCAATCAATTAATTGTTTATTAAATGCACTACTTAGCCGGTAATAGGCCTACATTCTTATTTGACACTGCATTTTCGCAATGATCAATATGGGCGCACACCATACTTAACATTTAATAAGGATAGAAAAACTATAGCCAGCAAAAATATCACTTAAAAACAGAATATTAAATATTCAGTCGTCGGCAACCTCTTTTCGTGAAAATGTCCACTTGTGTGTATGTGCGAGTGAGGACGTAGATATTAACGTAAAGCCAAACTTGGTTATGCCTCGAAACAACCTCACTCGACTTAGATGTGGGTCTGAATGCTGAGGCATAGGAGTATTATTTCGAGGTGTATCACATGGTATTAATGTATATCCAGTGCATTCTGCCCTGCCAATCACATCCTGAGACGGCGACTGAGTTGTATATTCTTCAAGTGTGGCTACACATATAAAATAATCATTATCAGTTAAGATTTGATGGATTATGTTTGGTTTGCCAAAAATCCGCCATTGGTATTTACCACTTCCTCTTTGAAATTCTACCTCCACAAATTCGTAGGTAGGCCCACCAGGCCGTCGAATACGTTTTACGTCGATAAGTTGAATGAGTTCTTGTATTTGGTAGTAGTCTGCCTCAGCCGATAGAATATCCCACTCTTGAAAACCATCAGGAAGAATAAGCTTTGATCGACGGAGGAAATTCAGAATGTGTCGGAATGTTGGACCGTCTCCGTCAATGATGTAGCGGTGGCAATCATCAACGGCAGGCCATTGCAAACGGCCGCTGAACATTGACCCTAGCATTGAATCCGGATAACGCGTTAACGTTGAGCGACTTGTTGTATAGATGCATCCCCCGACATTCAGGTTTAATATTTCGTCAGCCATATCAGAGAAATAATTATTTATACTGTAGTTCGTAGAGAAAACAGGATATTAGGCCTTAGCTAGGTACTACAGTACCTGTACTTCCTCTTCTATTTATAGCTTACTACACTAAATGGCCTAGACAAAGAATGGGCTGCCTTATAATACAGCGGCGGGTTAACCAGTGATGCGAATCACATTACTGTATACACTAGGGCTGACGGGAAATTCATGCTAGATTTATACCAAAAAAAAAGCCAAGGGGTCGTGAAACGTAGGGGCAGTATTATGGGTAGTCTCTTTTTCCTCGGTCTGTCGCCATACTCGGCTAGCAAAGGCGCGCGCAACGGATCAATCTGTCATTCCAAAGAGGAAAACAAATAAAAACAAAGTTTTACGTAACATCGCAGCAGGAGCTACAGGAATAACTTATACTTAGTTGAGAAACACTGTAATTACTACGAAAGACCCCAGGAGCATAGCGTGGTTCTCATCAAGGGGATGCGAAAATTGTAAATGCAGAACGGCAACTAACCAATGGCGTAACAAAGGGAAGGCCCCGAGCCAGGCGCTGGGGGCGAGGGGAAGCGAAGGGCTCCGTGGGGGCGTGGGGAAAAAATCCCCCAGCCGCTCCAATGTTTGTGTGTTTTGTGATGTATTTTAATATATATTCTGGCAAAATTGAGTTCTTAATTTTGTATCGTGATTTGACAAAATAATCTTAATATATTGTAATTAAGATAATACTTTGTCCGTCTGTAACTTAATTTCTTGTTACATATTGTTTCATTTTTTTTATTATACTATATCAAACAAATTATTAAATAAAGTTTAAAACGTTCAATCAAAAGAACAAAAATTCTAATTATCATGAGAACCTGTCAAGTCTTACGCATTTCACAGGAGTCTAAGCATTAAATTTGACCTCGCGCCCTCACGCGAGGCATATACCCATTATTCTCACGCATTCCATAATTTCTTCAAATAATTTCTTTAAAATTAATTTCTTCAAAATTTAAAATTCAAATATTTCAGAATTTCTTCAAAATTATATTTTTTAATGTGATATTTTCTCAAAACAAGCATACAACATGTACAAACACGACTGTCGGCGCTGCGATACTGTAACGATCGTCAACGTGTTCGACGCCGCCTCAGCACTGAACAAACTAAATGGGATATCAAAACTGACACTTTGCATCATAATTTAAAAAAATGCCCAATCTCAAGTAAACCCAGAAGAAATATCAAGCAAGCCAATTTGAGACCCTTGACAGGTCTGCATTACTGTTGCATGTGTTATTGGTATTAGTGAAAAGATTACACAGTAATTAACAAAATAAAAATTTAATGTATCTTTTAAATGATCTAAAACCCATTAATTCACATAGGCTTTGCTTCGACTATAATTTTACCCAGTACTGTTATGCTGTTTAAGGATTTTTTGTATTGCTCGGACAGAGTTTGAGGCAAATGTCAATGAAATTTAATGATTCCAACCATCTACCACTTAATATTTCCCCAAAGTTTTTGAATATTCAAAAATATATATCTCATTAAGCGCTTTTTATCTCATTAACCAAGTTTTTAATCTTATTATTTTTCGTATTCATTGCACATTTTTCTCTGTAGCAGAGTACGCTTAATGTCGCAATTCACTGGCGCAAAGTTTTATGCAGACCCTAAGCGCGAAGCATGCGAGTAAAGAATTTCGTAGTTAAGAACTGCCCCACCTGCGTGTAATGAAAAAAAATTTTGGGCGAATTCGTCAGAGTGCCGCGGTATTCACCGTACGGTACGCAGACCAACTTCGGCTCGCCAAAAAATCGATCCGGCCCGCTACTTGCTCAAAAATAAATTATTTTCTTGGTCAATTTTCAGTTAGGCCTATTGTTGCAAAAGGATTTGCTAAAGAAGTGGGAATAAATTCACATGAGTAAAATGCGTTACTTAATCTCAATTTAGGCATGACACAGCATGCAAAACGTTAGAATTAATGGCATAATGACGCAATCGTTTTTTAAGTGAATAGGAATGTCACCTAGTCTGACGGTGTTAACAAGTGTCATAGATTTTTCTGAGTTGTTAACTATGTGGCGTTGACTATTAATTGACATGGGGAGAAGGCGACTGATGGGAAATAAATAATTATATGAACAGGCTTGGGGTACATGAACCCATCGGGAAATTCTGGACTCATATGCTTAAAAAAAGTCTAAGAAGGCCCTTTCCAGGCATATGATATGTTATTTTAAAAGCTTGCTCACCTCAGCCCAAAACTTGGTGGGGCAGGTCTGGACCTTTCGGTAGTCGGGATATTCCCTAATTGTAGAGTAGAACTAGGGGTGCAAGTTTGTTTAGAGTCCACCCCTTCTCTATTTGATATTCCACTGCATAACACCCTCATTAAAAGGAAAACAAGGCCTATCACGGTTGATGTTAAAGTATCAGAGTCTTTAGCCAGACTCATGCTATGCTGTAATAGGCATAGGCCTATACTTGCAGGCCTATAAAAGGGAATGGGTGAGGCTGTCATTGAAAAAAAAATATGGTCCCAACAAATTGGAACTGGCCACCACAATAAAAAGGTTGAATACCAGGGCTTAGTGGAATCATCGAGGTATTAAACAGAAGGAGATACAGCTAGGCTTTGCCTTTGATGTATCAGGGTAACCGCTGTTTAATATTAATTAGCTAAAAACATCAATGGCTCAAGTGTTATCTCGATGTCAACCTAGTTTGGTCTGCTGCGCATCCCCCAGCATGGGTTGTTATGCCGCGATATGGCGATGCTTGACGAGTTAGCGCTGTCGAGTGAATTTGATTTTGAAGATTTTGACGTAGAATTAGAAGGATTAGACGTTTTACAGGAGAATGAAGATGAGGATAAAAACAGAAGAAAATACTGTATATGTGAAAATCCAACCACTGACGACATGATAAAATGTAAAGGAGATGTTTAATACATGGTGGAATGAAACTCCAAAGAAACGATGCGTCAAGGCGGCAGTACGTGTACGAGCACCAAATGCACCACATTCTTGTACGACTAGCATATCATAGGTTTACACCAGCATAACATTTTTCGCCCTTTTTTCTTGGAGGGGGGGGGGGGGGGGGCCGTACCCCTCGATACCATTTTGGCGGCAACGTCAGTCCACATAAGACACATCCGCCTTTTTCGAGGGATTTTAACTTCGTTCAGTTCAGAGACGATGGACCCCAGGGCTATTAGGGACCCATTCATAAATAGGCCGGTAATAATAAAAACAACTCCATATTTTTGAAGAAAAAAAATGGCCAGTGGACCCCTCAATAAGTTTGTCTAAAAGTAATAATTGATTATTGTGTTTATTTCAAATTATATAAAAAAAAAAAGAGGGGGAGGAGGCGGGGAAAAGAAAATGTTAGGCCCTATATTTAAATTCAAGTTCAGTGGTGCAATTTCCGGCCATCTAGAAGTGCCATAATTTTTTCTCCCTCAGTCCAAATTATGGTGGGGCTTGGTGGCTTACACCCTCCATCTGTGAAAGTCACTCCCTCCCCCCCCCACCCCTCTTTCGAATTGGATCCGCTACTAGACTGCAATTGTTTAATTTTACGTGCCATTCTTGAAATAATTAAGAAGGTTACGATTATTCTTAGTACGGTATTTATTACTAGCCTGGAATTTTCTGAACGTTAAATCAGTACATCTATTCCTAGAATTTTCATTCGTTAAGCTGAAAATTTGGTTCCTGAAAATCATTAGTCATGATCCAGGCCTACGGCTCTCGGTTGACGCTTTGTAAAAGGGCCGGTTCTCACTTAGATACACCACTGGTTCAGTAAGTAACTTACTTGTCTGAGAACGAATAAACAAATTTTTGGTGCAATGTGGTGGTCATAGCGCTATGACTAGTGAGCCCTCTTCATTCTTCTGCTTTTTCAGATATGAATCTTCTTCAGCCACACGTAAAGCCTGCCACGATTGGTGGATCTATGCTAGCTGCATAAGTCTCATCAAATGCGTACGAGACACGATACACAATCATGTTCATCATGATACCAACAGTTGACGTAGGTGACCTAATGGCACACTCATCATCATCCCGTTTGTCCCCTCATGGGGTCGGGTCGCTTCATTATCGTCCTCCATCTGGTGCGATTCATTACTGCTTCTACGTCTACCAATCTTCCATTTTGTCTGATACAGTCCATCCATCTGGGTCTCCCATCTTATATCATATCAACCTCTTTCCGTCTCATTATAATGTCCGTACCATCCCAATCTACACTCTTGTATTCTATCTCCCAAACGTGTCACCTTTGTTTCCTTCCGAATGTCCTCGTTTTTCATTCGGTCCTCCAGTGCATCTTCTTCATCCGCAAGCCCGCAAATGCATATTATACGAGATACGATATAAACAAAATCATGTTCATCCTGATACCAAATGTTGACGTAGGCTCGAGGCGTATAATAGCACGCGTATCTTTCGAAGAATTTTAATTTAAGGCTAGCCTGAAGAGTAACTGATTAATCACTCATTCGAATGTTATTTATATTGAATCTAAGTGATGTATGCTCGCTCATCAGTGCATATTATAATGTTACACAGAGGAGGAAGCTTTGCCTACGATAAACAGTGTATACTGAAAACAAAAACTTTTCCTTGTCGTCTTAACCTTGTCGTTTTTATACAGTTTATACTTCATTTCCAGCAACCAATTTTGTGTTACATTGAACACAAACAAGATTGACTTGAACTTGAACTGAGGAAGGACCACACCAGACAAGTGGCGGTAGCGCCGGTGAGGGGGTTGGGGGAGAGTTACAACGTGAGACAAGCTATGGACCTCCTGTCGTATTTGAGGGCAACGTACTAAAAACACAATTTTAACGTCCTAAACCACTGTTTAAAAAAAAAAATAAAAATAAAAAATAGTGTCGAGCAAATGCAGTAATTGTCGGTTACCAGACTAGGGGAAGTCCCGTTGCGATTACATCATCGCGCAAAGTATACAATTGCAACAATCAGCTTTCATCCTTTGCCGTATTGTTTCCAATTTAGTTCTGCTGGCGTGTGGTGGCGCTACCGGGTGGTTAATTAGTAGCCATTGGTGGATAGTATGTTAG
>NW_022723772.1:0-790 GCF_011630105.1 Anneissia japonica
GTAGTCCTAACATGATGCTTAATAACTAAGGCACGTAACCATGTAGTAGACTTAACGAGAGCGTCATCAGAGACTGAAAAACTGTTCTTGCTTACCTTAAGTTGAGAGTGCTTGTCCTTTATTTCGTCCTTTAGAATGCTGCGATGATATTTATTCCGTAGTTTATTCCGTGCCGACTTCAGGTTTCGCCATCTAACAAACTTTAGATATACCTTGTTATTGCGACATTTAACGAGGAAGTCCAGGTCAAGTTCCGTTTTGCGTAGTTTCCTATAACACTTTTGGTATTTGGTGGTCGCTATATGGACATCTGGCTCAGTAGTACGGAGCGTTTTCCAAAAACCGAAAGGTCCACTGATTAATCTCAGATAAGAAAGTATAATACATACTCCAAGTATTGAAATACACGCCGTGTTGGGATTCAATATTTCGACATTAATTATGTCATCATCAGGAATGAAAAAATTATCCATATTAGCAAGCTTATATGCACTAGTACCAAAAGTGTTTAACCAATCAAAACATTACCTCTAGTAGGTGACATAGCAGTGATTTAAACAAAAGATCAAAGCATTCTTACTCTAATGATCAAAGATACCTACAAAAACAAAGAAAGCTCTTTTGAAGCTCTGAGCCCATTGTTAAGCAAAGGGTGTAGTCGACGTATAGCGAACGCTTCTTTAAACAATAGGATAGACCAGTTTCGGGAGCTGTCAATAATGTTATAGAACTTGTAGAACTGGGTATAATCACTCTACAGACTGTTTCATGCTAATGCAATCTTCAGGAG
>NW_022723773.1:0-940 GCF_011630105.1 Anneissia japonica
CTGACAACCAGTATGCTACCTAATCTAGGAAACCCACCCTGTATGACATGGTACAGCATGCGCTAATATCCAGTACGCGATTTTTTTTCCCGTACGAAATATTTACATGAAACTCCACTCGGGCCGTCTCGACTGAATCGACCCGAAAATCTCATATTGCAGAATTCAGGTCAAAAGGTCATCAACAACTTCTGATGTGATCTGAGAGAACGTCGCTGTCTAAATTTTAAAAATACATTGATGTTACCATGCTAATACTAATGGGTCGTTTAAAATGACATAATATTTGATTGAGCTGCACGAGTAAAAAAGTGTTATTTTAATTTGAGTTACATACTGTGGCAATTTTTGTTTTTTAGTTAGGTCTGGGTTTTGCATAAATACCTAGGCCTAACTACAAAAAAATATAAGCCTTCTGGGGAAAGCACAGAGAGTAAGGAAAAGCGCGTTTCTCGGGGCGTTTGATCAAATGAAACATGGTGACAGTTATTTTCAAATTAAGAGAAGAGCTGAGAAGAGGCACCTCTAAAATACTGGATGCCATAAGACCTGCCAATGGCAGAGCACCAATGAATGTATAAATGAGGCCTAAGCCTAGTTATTAATATCAGGCATACTAATCTGCAGATTCATGATTACCAGACTAGACCAGATTAATTACATATAATGCTGAAATGATTATATTATTACAGAATTATTATTATTATTATTATTATTATTATTATTATTATTATTGTTATTGTTATTGTTATTATTAATATTATTATTATTTTTATTATTATTGTCATGTTACTAAAACCAACCTGTAGGCCTACCTAACTTAGACAATGGAGGAATTAGAGAACAATTAAAAAATCGACATTAAGGGGAAATAGCACAAAAGATATTCCCCCTGGGCTAGTTATTAATTATAGGCCTAGTAATATAGTATGGTTCTTCA
>NW_022723774.1:0-592 GCF_011630105.1 Anneissia japonica
AGACGATCTCTACGGACGAAATCATATTCATCGAGTTTAATAAGGGGGTCGAGGGCATGGGGTTTCAGATGTGTCTCAGAAACGGCAATCCACTCGTGTTTGTTTAAGTTAGCGCCCTTCTGCAAACTCGGTCTTTTGAGATTTGATTTAGGTTTGTTAAGATGAGAAAAGTCTCACCTTATTTCTACCGGACATCCTCTTGGTTTAGTTCCAGCGATATTAAGTTCATTAGCAATTGAGAAAAATTCCTTATTCGGTTTCTTCGTAAGCAGCATACGCCGAGACCAACACATATTTAAATAGCGGTGCAAACGGTAAGGAACCAGCGCACCAGGGAATTTTTATGCAAATGTCTGTTAAGCCAAGGAATATATGGGATGCAAAATAGTTGAAAGCAAAACCAGTCACCTAGCGAAAGCCCCTCACAATGGAGGGCCTACAAAATTGCTCAAAAATTATCTTCAAAAATCGTAATAAAATAGGGCAATAATATATTTGCAACAAAAGTCGAAATCACAAAAAAAACCAAAAAAAACACGGTTACACAAATGCCAAACAGAAATCAGAGGGTTTAGTATAAGACAAGGGAAAC
>NW_022723775.1:0-523 GCF_011630105.1 Anneissia japonica
GGGGGGTTCGCTAGAAAAGGGGGGTTCGCCCGAACCATAAAAACCCCCCCTGGCTACGGGCCTGAGAGTCATGTCATTTATATAGCCATCAAGCAAGGCATCATCCTCAGGACTTAGGCCAAGGCACGTATACACACACTACAGCTAGTCTTTGGTAATCTATTTATATACACTTGCAATAAAAAAAATGAATATACTGTAAACAAGAGAATTCATACAGGCCTACTTTTTACTATAAAGTGGAACCATACACCTATTTAACGATCTATTTAATTTCCCAGTACTGTACATGATCGTTCTCCTTCCACTGCTCATTGTGGGTGATATGCAATGCCGACTTCAAAAAATGACGTCACGCACATTCTGGCATTTCATTGGGTGATGGTGACGTAATGCCATTTACCGTACCTTTAGCAAAACGAAGTAGAAATACGGTACCGTATCTCTAGCCACGGCGATTTTTTTCATGTTTAGAAGGTCCTAAGGATCATTCCTGGTAAATTCGAGCTCAATTGGGCTATTT
>NW_022723776.1:0-1070 GCF_011630105.1 Anneissia japonica
ATGACAAGGTATCCTTGTTTCAGGTTACTGTGTCGACAACCAGTGTTTTCCTGATCTTACAAAAGAGAATGGGAAACCAAGAAACACATGGATTAACAACATAAGATCAGAACTGACCGGTTACATATATCCTCACTCAGCCTATGACAGAAAACTTGTAGACAGAGTGCAATGTCAAAAGACGTGAAACGTAAATGATGACACTCGCAAACTTTCTCATTTTTACCGTTTAAACTTATGCAGGCCTATACAGTATTGTCCACAACTTGTTTTATTGTTTAAATTGTTGAAATGTCTTTCGCACTTATACGCCGTATCAAGAAATATTTTCAATACAGTATAAGCTTCAATAAAATAAAAGAAATCAAAATATCTCTATATACAATTATTATAAACTTATTGTATTATTAATTTATATTTATTAATTACTATTAATTAATATTAATAATAAATAATAATAATAATATTAATAATAATTTTATTATTATTATTGATTATTCATATCGTACATTTACATTCCTCAATAATCATATTAGGAATACTTTCGACAACTATTTCAGTTACACCATCTCTGTTCACGAGGTACATCATCGGTAGAGGGGATGTCTTTGACGCTTTGCACGACACCGTCCTGGGCCTCTGGAGGAGATCGAGAAGATCCCGCCCCGTCCGCACATGACCCCTATTGGTACAAGGCCCGACACATTCGTAGGCATCGTATCCCTGTGGCTCGATTATCCAACGATCAGACCATTCTGTACCTCGGAAGTTTATGAATTTTGGTCGGCGGCAACAGGTGGTCGCCTCTGAACCGTCGGCGCAATCTGAAGACTCTTCTTCATTCCTGCAGAAAAAGATTTGTTTACAAATTAAAAAAAATTCATTATAGCATAGTTTATATTGAAGGTTTCAGTCATGCATAACTACAACTAAATAAAACTCTTACTTAGGAGCTCTCTTGATTGTGTACACGACGAGAATTGGAAAACCCATGACAGTGTCCGGAGAATCCTGGGGACCAAATCGGGTTTTCTCAGCAACACGTCGGGCGTGTTCGGTAGGATTTGTCG
>NW_022723777.1:0-660 GCF_011630105.1 Anneissia japonica
TAATTTGACTTTTAAATTTAAAAATCAGGCACATGGTGGTGTTGCAGTCTATACCAAGAACAAATTTTCAAGCAGATTAAACATACGAATTAATGACATAGAGGCAATTGCATTTTTGATAACACGTCCAATTTCTGTTGTAATTTCAGTAATTTACCGACCTCCTGGCTATAATGTGAAGCAATTCTGTGAAAATTTAACAAAACTATTAGAAGACCTGCATACAGTAAGTACAAAATGTATCATAATGGGTGACTTTAATGAAAATTTGTTCAACCAAACTTCACAAGTGAAAAAATTAATGTCACAGAATGGATACCAGCAATATGTTACATGTTCTACTACAGAAAACAACACATTGATTGATCATGTCTATTGCAAAGGACTGGATTCATTGCAGGTAAAAGTGATTCCAATTTATTATAGCTACCATGAAGCCATTCAAATTAAATTTTAATAGTAATGTTCAGATTATTTATTATGTTAATTACATGTAATATTATCAAGGAAAAAAATAATGTTCTGTTATCAATCAATAATTAAGCTTACTTTGTAATGATACAATGGAAATGAAAGAAAATTTAAGTATAAAGACAGAAAAAAGAAAAAATCAAAAAAGAAAAAAGGGAAAAATATTTAAAAAAGTATATTTAAATTTCT
>NW_022723778.1:0-793 GCF_011630105.1 Anneissia japonica
ATTTTGAATAAAGCAAGAAACAAAGAGTTTATGCAATGTAACCATCTAATTTATTTTCAAATCCTAATTCTTGAAAGTGAAATTCTATATTTTGGAAATTTTGCATGAAATCTGTCAACCACGACGTTTTCATGGTCGAAGTTGCTTCACCTATCACGATGTATTCCAACCATCATGAGGCTATCTAAATGAGCATTTGTCATAATAGAACGCAAATTATTTTTAATTAGTCTCATTGAATTATTATTATTATTATTTTATTGTTATTGTGGTTGTTGTGATGAAAAGTTAACACAAACAATATGGTGGCTAAACGAATATTACATGTAAATATTTTTGACAAAATTTATCGTCTTTCTCGACGGGGGAGGGGGGATATGCTTCCCCGACCGGGGGGGGGCTATATCCCCCAGCCTCCCCACTGATTCTTACTTCAATTCCTGATTGCCATATTTACACGGAAGTTGCAAAAATTTCACTTAGTGATCATTGTTTCATCTATACGTGCATTAAAGCACTAAATAACAATTACATTTAGAAATTTTAAACACTTCAATACAGATTTATTCATAATTGACCTAAGAAACTCAAATATTCTGTCAAACAGTAATAATAATTATAGTGATATTGATGTATACTGGAATGAATGGAGGGATTCCTTCTTAAATATATGTAATAAACATGCTCCTTTAAAGACAATGCGTGTTAAAAATCGTTTCACTCCTTGGATGAGCCCAGATATAATACAACTTATGTATGAAAGAGACCATAAAAAGCATCTTTCTGATAAATA
>NW_022723779.1:0-867 GCF_011630105.1 Anneissia japonica
TATCCATTAAAAAAAATCCATCGCAATATAAGGAATGAATGAGGAAATGTTATGTAGTGACAGGTTGTTTAAGAACTGTGTACAAAATATAAAACGTGTAAAAATTGTATCAAAATATATTAATTGACTTTCTATTGGTAGTAGGCAAACTTATCTCTTTTTATCTGATTAAAATTCGGCTAACAATCGGTTCATTTGATGTGCTCATAAATCAGACTAAATATTCAGAAAAAAATGACTGTTATCACTTGTTATCTGCTCCGTAGGCCACAGTAAGGTTAATAGCAAATGTAAATAAATGTGTTATCACAGTCCATTATGTTTCCAATATTAATATGTTATCTGGTTTTTTGTTTTCAATATGCATGTTTCGGTTCAATGACTTCAGAAGAAACAATATAACAGAAGGGATAGGAATAACAATAGACTGATTAGAAAGCATGACCGAAATGCAAAGCCAGGGCACGCACTGCACCCACGATCTTCGGCAGACGCGATTCAACTTCGAACACAACCTACTGACGATCTGCACAGAAATTTCCCCGTCATTCAACAAAGCGGTCAACGCAGCTCGTACCCGAATCCTTGTACCTTGTACACCACAAAGGGGTAGGGGAAACCTCCTGAACATTCGGCATTGCAAAGTAATTGGTAGTGAAAAAAATACACCTCTAAAAGAGAAGACAAGAAAATTATGATTTTTAGGTAATACAACATCATGTCAGATTTGAACAGAGTGGCGTATCTAAAAGTCTTGAAATGGGGGTGCTGATGGGGGCGCGAAGGTGAAGGGGGCTCGATGATAAGTTGCGGGGCGATAATTCGCAAAATAAGGCGATTTTAGATGATTTTTAACTACTTGACCTT
>NW_022723780.1:0-3540 GCF_011630105.1 Anneissia japonica
CAACTGATTAATCCAACAAAGAGGCCACTATGCAACTGTGAAATAAAATATTTGTAACTCGAAAGTTATCTAGAGGGTAAATATTCTTGTTAAAAGAGTTCTTCCTGTTCGTTTGGTGTAAAAAAATTGATTCTTCGGTTAAGTATGCCTACGTCATAATTGTTTTCTGGTCCAAATTCGTCTACAGTATGTCAAATGAAATGAAATAATCATTATCTGTCTGTGATGTAGTTGTGATTTAGTAGGCCTATGTTTTCGCTCAATGATCGGTCTCCCATAGAGTTCGGCCGCATTGGCGATATAGGTAGAACTTTTTGGACATTAATATGCTGAGGTTATAGAAATTATTAAGCTCAGAAATTATCATTGTAATCCGTGTGTCCGACGAATCATGACGGGCTGGTGTCACGTCCAATGGTTCTTCCCCACGTCACGGTGCATCATATTGTACACGCTGTACTGCACGGAATTGTACCGCACATACTGTACTGCTAAATACAGTATTGTGGAGTGGCTAAAGGCCAACTCAGACAGCGTCGGCCGACGCAGCCCGACCCGATTTATCGTCGGGGACAGTCTTAAGCCGTCGTGAGAAATATTAAACACGTTTAATATTCTACTACGGACTGCCCCCGACGCACACCATCGCGTCTGCGTTCAACTCACACAGACCCGACGCGACAACAAATCGCGTCGGGCTGCGTCGGCCGACGCTGTCTGAGTTGGCCTTTAGACGTCAAAATCATGAGAGGTCAAATGTAAGTTTGTTTCACGACAGAGGTTGTTGCTGTCACAATTAGAAGTAAAGTAAATTCGTTGTTTATATGATGCCAAACACATCCACCTAAATAAAACTTATCTTTCATTACCGGCTTAGTCTCTCTGATATGCTACTGATAAATTGTATTAATAAGACATGGTTTTTCTTTTAAGCCAACCCACTTTAGTTGTTTTAATCCCCAAAGTTTTTGAAGAATATACAATCTGTCAATCAGAGGTCAACTTGTGCCACCAACATCGTATTTTTTATATTTCATATCTTAACATGAAGTTCAATGTACTGTCGGCCTAATTGTAGTCTCCACCGCTTAACATTAACCCAGCTTTCCTGTTTCCTTGAATAAAACTTGATTAAAGGAAGGGAAAGGTTGCCATTAATGATCGTTTCAGTAGGCCTATTAGTGAAGTGCGGTCTGATCCGTAAAAAGTATTGTGGTCAGACTTGATCATTTCAAGGAATTAGTTATAAACTCGGGAAACAAATCTGAATGCCCCACACCCCCAGGCATATGGTTTAGGGCTAGTTCGGGTCTGTCCGATATATTTCCACGCATCCCTATCTGGACTAGACGTTTTACACTTTTAGACAACTGTGGTTTCATTCTATTATTTACTGTACATCACTCTTTGCCATAGCCTACTAGCAAGTGGTTTATTTATTTATTTAACTCTTATTTTAAGTGGGAAGCCCTTTCAGCATGGCTGGTATGAAGGGGCCCATGCATGAATAAAATAAAATAAAGTGAAATAAAATAAACTTTGCAATGCGATCAAGCTCTGCAGCCTTAAATGTATCGTGATGTGCAAGGCTGGATTTTTTTTAATTACCATCGAAGTTAATAAGTATAAATTCAGCCTATGATTCATACTTTTTTTAACCTTAATCACCAGTGTTCATTTTAATCGATAATGAAAAGAACGAAGTTCAAGGTTAAGTGTAAATGCAACTGTAAGACTCTTTGTTGAGTTACTGTTGTGAGAGAAATAGGTTATTTAAAATGAATTTGCAGGCATGCGAATTATTTACTTATTTGACCTACCGTATATACATAATCATTAAAAAATTTTTTTTTTTTTTGTAATACTAAATATATTCAAATTGAAAAGGTAATACCAAAGATATTCAAATTGAAAAGGTAGGCCTACCAAATTTATTCAAAATCTTCCTTCGGACTAGCTTCAAAAAACATTTTTGGGTAAAAACGTGTACAATTTGCCATTTAAGGTAAAATTTGGCACTTTAAAAAATACAAACTTCAAACTTTAATACAAAATACAAAAAAAAAAATTTTAAAAACTTCAAAATACAAAATTTTGTATTTAAAAATACAGAGCGGGTGATATGGATTCACCTTGTCTAAGGAAGAATAAGCACTAAGCCCTATCCAAATTGGATTGTTGTTCAGCATTATTTAATGAAAGTCGTCCCAAGACTTATTACAATTATAATTTTGAATTCATTTCGGAGGTGAAAGTATAAGTACAGTAATCAAGATGGTTATGTTGATGGGCAAATCCGTATAAACACCGTGTAAAATTAAGCGTCTGGAACCCAAACACTAAGTTAACTACCCATGGCTGCTTCGGCGCCCAGTCGTTAACCCGTCGACTACGCTTTCAAATTATTGTGTCTGAAATCAAAACAGAAAATAAATTGTTTAGAGTTTTGGAAATTAAAATGTCGGTGTTTTTCAGTTTGAATTAATGTCGAGTATTTTGGTCTACTACTAGCGGTTTGAACATTTTTGAGTGATTCACGCAGACAAATTTGATTTTTTAACTCTCACATTGCCACGGTTATTTTGTTCATTTGTCCTACATCGCAATACATAATTGTGGTTTTCTTTTGTGTATTGATTTACTGTCGATTGGTCCTACTTGTTATGATATTTTCATTTTTAACTATTGGTTGGTGGGGGGGGGCATTATGTATAAGAACGGTGTACGCGTGCAGTCTTGTCAGTTCTACAAGCAAACGTGTCTGAGATAAACACATTGTGTGCGAACGTGTCTCAGCGTATTCATGTTGTACGACAATTCAAATGAATGTTGTATATGTACGGCCAATATCTTATGATGTTAACATTTTTGGACACAATAGCATTTCGAAGGAAGTTTCGTTTAAATCGCGTTTTGTAAACGAATTTAACCTTTCCTAAATCAGGATTAATTGACAGTGACTAATATAGTTGTACTATAAATATATTGGATAGTCTTAGACAACTATATTTACTCAAACTGTAAGTTTCATTTTAACATCTGATTGTACTTTTTCCTACGAGTCGTATAGACCACGTGAGTATAACAGTCACATTCATAAATAACAACTCCAAATATAGAGCTCTAAAGCTCTAGTCTAATTGTACCAAGCCCGTAGCCAGGGTAGTTCGTTGAGTGCGAACGAACCCCCTTTTCATGAAGTGCCCTTTCAACAAAGGCTGACTAGCCTACACCTTGGGCCTAGCCTAGAGCCTATCATCATTAAAAAAAAAAAGTCCTACTTTAATACCCAATTGTTAGGCCTACCTAGTAATATTAAAAAATAAATGAAATTATGGCATTTTCAACAGTTACAACATTATTATTTAATCAGTACAACCGTGTAGGGTTAACCGCCCAAAATAGGAACAGGGCAGGGCAGCAGCAGCAGAGCGTATCGCCGATCTTCCCGATACGATCGTCGGCCACCAAGTTATATTACTATAGATGCAATATTTTATTGTGCAGTATGACCATAGGCACCAAAACCTTGACTCAGAA
>NW_022723781.1:0-1411 GCF_011630105.1 Anneissia japonica
TATTATTATTATTGTTCTAAATGCGAATTTCTTTGCATATTTGTAAAATCGCATTGTATATAACATTTTTTTTAATGTTGATGTGTTGGTGACTTTCATTTTCCTTGGCCTATATTAAATTTTGTGATTAATAATTCCCCGTTCCTCCGCAATATTTACATATGCCTACATGTTTAACAGTTACCTTTAGACCTGCACTTTGAAAATACACACCAAAAATGCCAGCGGGTGCATGCTGCGCACCCCTCCTTGTCTACCATAACACCTGCAATAAGAATAATGAATTCATACTTTTTTCCCTGAATAAGTATTTTAAAATTAAATTATATGTTTTATTTTACATACCAGTGGCGTAGGTACGGGCAGTGCAGCCAGTGCCAGCCAGATATTATATGTCTGAGAGTGCCGTTTCCGGAGGTGCTATAATCAAACGTTTTCTTACCTCAGCCCCAACCATGGTGGGCTGAGATGGTCTGCATCCTGCGCCTGTGGACATCCCTCCCTGGCACATCTATTTCGAATTCCCAAATCCCCTACTGCATTTGTTAAATTTTTCGTGCCACCAATCTTCTTTATTAGTTTAGAACAGCTGCTGAGACCAAACATGCCCCTCTTAAAAATAAGCAATTTTTACGATGAATTTTCGTGAAGTTTAGGGAATTCCCTTATCACATCAAAAGGCCTGGCAATTAATCCTGCACTGGGGCCTTTCGCAGCTAGCTACGCCGTTGTCACATACAAAGGGAAGTCAATAATATACTGATCTATAATTGGTGTTTTTGAAAAGGGAGAAAAACAATAATAACGACAATAATCTACAATAATATGTTTGAGCAAAATCTTACAATAAGATACACATTTTATAATTCAAAATAACCAAATAACATTGAAAGCAATTAGGTAAAAACACCCAAACTTATTAAGATTTTTAATGTTATTTCTATAATACGTAATTTTTAATATTCATCTGTTTTAACGTTATTTTAAAAAGGCATTCCATACAGCATAAACAAGTTCATATTTCATTTCCGCTCTAGTTATTATTTAATCATAGGCTCTATTTATATTAAACTAATTTTGAATGGAGGTTTATTTATAATAATATACTAAAATAATATATATAATTTGCCGTACTAAAACATTTTAACATATTTTAATACTAAAGCAATAAGCAAAAATCATAATAGCCTGGTTCTTACGAGAGCCTTAGTATCCGGATCAGGAGCTAATCGTTAGCCGTATTTTAGGTATCCGGATCGGGATTTTCTCGTATGAACGTTTGATTGATTGATTGATTCATTAATTGATTGATGATTAATGTACATTCACACAGAATCCGTCGGATTTAATCAAACATTTATATTGCGCCATTTCCAAAAATCCCGAAGGGGATAGCGCCCCCCCCCCCCCC
>NW_022723782.1:0-1196 GCF_011630105.1 Anneissia japonica
TGTATTTTCCTTTCTTTGGTGATTTGTATATATATATGTATATGTATATATATGTATATATGTTATATATATATCATATGTATATATGTTATATATACATATATGTATATATATCATATGTATATATCATATATCATATATCACATATCATGTATATATGTATATATAGGCCTACATATATATATATATATTATATATATGTATATATATGTATGTATATACTGTGCAGAGTAGGTTGAAAGCAGATCATCTAGACAGTAGTGCTCGATACATAAGCAGAGCAATATAAAATCAAAACAAGATGACGTTTGGTTACAAATTCAACATTTTATTGCACTACAGGCTGTTTCATGAGGTACTTCCTCAATCATCAGGTTCTAGGCTCTGAAGGAGACTGCAGAATAACAATCATGCATGGTGGAACTGTTAATTGCTGTATAGATTATATTGTTATATAGTTTATTGGTAAACAGGTTAATTAGTATACTCATTATTATTCATAGAGGTGATTAGAAGCTCTGTATTGTATAGGCCTATGTATATTGGTACCGCAGTAGAAATTTTCTTCTATGCTTACATGCACTAATCAATTCATTCCTACGGTTAAGTGAGCTTAATTCAGGGTTACATATAATGAAATATTTCTCGAGCAAACACAGATTACAGCGTTTCCTGATATTGGAGTATGGTTTGCATTTACCTAATATTTTCCACTTAATTTCATATTTTATATTATCGGCTTTAAGTTTACAAATTATTATTAAATTATTGGCTAAGTGCCGTGCTGTTTTTGTACTTTTCATTACGGAATGAGCTACTATGTTCATTATATCTGCCCTTAAAAGTGTTTTCTGTCAGTCCGACATAAGTTTCTATCTTGTTGTCGTCTTGGCGTATGACTGTGGCCTGATATACAACTCCTTTGGTTAGGCACTTGTTGGATAGGGGGCACACGTCGCAACAATTGCATTCTTTGACGTCATTATCTGTGCGGATTGTGGTATTATTAAGTACTGATTTGTTGTGTGCAGAGATTATTGAACCCACTTTCGGCATACAACTGTAACTTATCTTGATAGTGTTTCGGTTAAATATTTTCCTTAGTGCATGGTTGGGTGGGAAACATTCATCCACAATTTCTAAAAATTCATGTCCAATTCTTGTCTTTACGTTATTGCTGTATGGAGGGTTGAACC
>NW_022723783.1:0-988 GCF_011630105.1 Anneissia japonica
AGTAAGCGTTGTCGAAACTAACTCCAAAATTTTATACACTAACCCAAAAATTTTACAAAAATCAGCCAATCAAAGGAAGGAATAATCTACCAAGTGTTCGGGACACTAAATACTGTACTACATTTTTTTTAAATGACTGTACAACAACACTAAACACTGTACTACATTTTTTTAAATGACTGTACAACAAACATTCATATTTTAACATTTAGAACCAACCATATAGACACCAACGGGAACACAGACTCAGACATACCACAGACAACCCCAACACAATCATTAATATTATGTGACAACAATAATTAATATAAGATAACAATAAGAGAATTGTTGTTTGCTTTTATATTTGGGCGTTTGAAAAACTGAAGAAACTTTTAGTTTTAATCGTAAAAAAAAAAATCATCCAATTATTGTGAGTGCAAAATTACAGATTGGTTGATTTTGGTCAAAATGTATAAAAGTATTTATCGTGTTTTTCTAGGTCAGGGGCGGATCGAGTAGGGTGGGGCACGGAGGCACATTATGCCACTAAATTTGTTAAATTTCAATGCATATCAGTGCTATGTGTTACTCACTTACCTGGTCTAAGACTGTTGTTTCCCCCATCCACTTTTAAAAAATCTGGATCCGCCCCTGTGGCTAATTTTGGGATTTTCCCACATAATTGGAATCAAATTATGTGGGAAAAACCCAATTGTGACAAATATCTGACAGTAACAAAGCCTGTCTACTAAGTATAATCTCTGGCTGTGATTGGCTGATTTCCATCAATAGGTATTAAATCAACCATTATGATTTCTATGAAGTTCTGTTTGAAACCGCTTTAGGGATTTTCCAAAATTATGGGAACTAACCAATTAGAAGAATAGACAGTTCTATTTAAAAAAACACAATTATGAACAATGATTGTATGTAGGTATGCTTAGGACATTATAGTCTTGGTATTATATATAGTTACCAGGGGTGGTGCCAGGATTTGCCCGACGGG
>NW_022723784.1:0-1234 GCF_011630105.1 Anneissia japonica
ATCGACATGGATAAACTTATAATTGTCTGACTATTATTTTAAATACTGTTGCCTTCACATGATCAAATGTTTATGTGATCATTATTTTCAAAGTATTATCCTCATTATATTGTTACCGAACTTTGCTAATATTTGAAATTATTTAATCAGTATCAAGCCAAGCACTTTGCTGGTAAACGGAAGCAGTGATGTGGGTTATGGTCGTTTTTCTGGTAGCCTTTAGTTTAAAAGGATAAGCTTTTTCATGGTTTTCACAAGCGCCTTGAGCACTTTAGTGGAGATGTGCGCTTAATAAATCTTATTATTATTATTATTATTATTAGCACTTCCATCTGAAATTCAGGAAAGAGTTGTTGATAGAATTACTGGAAAGACCTCACAGGCCATTGATAATAAAGATATGACTTACATCTGGGACTTTGCTGGCCAGCAGCTGTACTACATCACACATCGAGTAAGTACTTATAACATTCCCTATGTTTTAAATGCAATCGACACGATCCAGGTTAGAGATTCCTAGTGTAGGCCACAAGATTCCTCCTACAACACTGCTGCATTTTGACAAAGTCAACCATTTGGATGGAATGTGATTTCTAAAAAGGCTTACCAAATGGCAATAGAAAAAGATAATTGAGATCATCATAAATGTAGAAAAATAGTTCTAGTTATTTTAACAGTATCGTGTATGTTTATTGAAACTTACTCCCTTGCCGATTATACGTAATTGAATCGCTTTTCAATAATTAAAAGATAATCTAGATCATCAATAAACTTAACTGTTGAATAATTGTTAACATATTATCAATTATCACATTTTACATTTTATTTTAGATATTCTTAACAAGCGAAGCAGTGTATGTGATTTTGTTCAATTTGCTGGAAAGTATGTACGAAAAAGGGAAGAAAAGAGTCTATAAGGGGGTAAATAGGTCAATTCTTATAATTTAAATGAATTTTTACAAAAAAAACCTTTTTTCTTCTTTTTTTTGTGGTTTTAATGAAATTAATAAGGAAAATATTAAATAATTTTAATGAATTGTATATTTTATATGATGATTGTATTATATATCAATTTGCTGTGTAATATATAAAATAATAATGTATATTTGATAACTATAAAATTTAATATCTTTTAATAAAATTGTAAATACCACTTTTATAGATTAGTTTTTTTTTAATTATTTACTGTAGGCTTACAGTTTTGATAGTATTGTATTATGCTTGTTTCGTGTCT
>NW_022723785.1:0-426 GCF_011630105.1 Anneissia japonica
GAACAAAACGGCAGTCTTCTTCTGTCTAAAGCATCCTAGTTAATGTCGTACGGTAGTAAAATGGATGGATTATTGTTCAACACCGGTGTTTGTAAAATATGTACTCGCGCAGCAGAGTGGTCAGGGGAGTTAGAGGAAATCCCCACCAGACAAGCGCGCGTTGATATGAAACGTCATCAATCACAGAGCTTCAGGATTGGATAATTATGCTATATGCCGAGATTAACTATGAGTGGAATTACCACTCAAATGTCTACGGCCATACTACGTTGAAAACACCGGTTCTCGTGCGATCACCGAATTTAAGCAACGTCGGGCCCGGTTAGTACTTGGATGGGTGACCGCCTGGGAATACCGGGTGCTGTAGACTTTTTACATTTTTCCCCCAAATTCTAAAGTAGGGGTGCGTGAGAGTCCACACGACCT
>NW_022723785.1:531-1081 GCF_011630105.1 Anneissia japonica
AGGTACTATGATTCGAGGGTCGTTTGAACAAAACGGCAGTCTTCTTCTGTCTAAAGCATCCTAGTTAGTGCCGTAGTAAAATTGTTGGTTTATTGTTCAACACTGGTGTTTGTAAAAAATGTACCCGCGCAGCAGAGTGGTCAGGAGAGTCAGAGGAAATCCCCGCGAGACAAGCGCGCATTGATATGAAACTTCATCAATCATAGAGCTTCATGATTGGATAATTATACTATATGCTGTGATTAACTATGAGTGGAAATATCATCCACATGTCTACAGCCATGCTACGTTGAAAACACCTGTTCTCGTCCGATCACCGAAGTTAAGCAACGTCGGGCCTGGTTAGTACTTGGATTGGTGACAGACTGGGAATACCGGGTGCTGTAGACTTTTTACATTTTTCCTCCAAATTCTAAAGTAGGGGTGCGTGAAAGTCCACTCGACGTCAGGCCCACCATAGTTGAGGCTGAGATGCAAACATTTTCAGAATATGGACTTCTTGAATTGCCCGGAAATCGCACTCTTATGCCTTAAAAAATCATATAGGTAC
>NW_022723786.1:0-539 GCF_011630105.1 Anneissia japonica
CTCGATGTGATAATTCGGGTCCGATAGCACATCCAATTTCAAGCAAGTTTTGCAGAGACTTCTTCGGAGTTACTCTGGAGTTAGGTTGCATATGAGAATGAAGAAGATAATTCTGATACTATAGCAACATTGATTTATTACTTTAAGTACTGCGGCAATAACATTCAGAGGCGAATTTCGAAAGTTTAGATAAAAAGTATTTATTAAAGTTTTCATGGGTTTGTTTTAACGCCAGTTTGTGTTACCTAACTATGTAACTTAATTCATTCTAATTAAAGCGAGCCATGGATTTGGCAATAACAGGCCCTTAAAATTTTTGCTATAGATCGACTACAATGTACATAATATTTAATACATTTAAATCAAATTTAGATCAATTTTAAATAGCAGAGGTTGATTTAAGGGGAAGGGGTGGTAAAAAAAATAAATAAATAAAAAATAAAAATTGATTACCCAAATGCATCAGGTTATTTTCGGGCGTCTAAAAGACAAATTCCTCTAAGATGGTGTTATCTCGATCGGACCTACTTTCGGCCCCC
>NW_022723787.1:0-825 GCF_011630105.1 Anneissia japonica
TGGCAGTTTGTCTGACATCCCATTCATTTCGGGTTTCATATTATCCTGAGCCTGATGGGTGACAATATGTTCAAATTTAGATGGTTGTTCATCTGGTGAACGTTGAACATTTTCTTAAATACTTTTTGGTGCTTCAGGTTTTACTTTCATTTACTTTGAATGTATTTACAAGTATTTATTTTATGGTGAATTTTTAATGTTTAAATTTTACTTGGTTTGATTTATGGTGCTTACAACATCATATACCGTAGTTCCTCTGGTCTATGTCCACTCCCCTTCAACACAAAATTGTAAACATTTTTGGGGTGGCCTATACCCAAGGAATTCCCTTTTCGGAACTGTATGTTAACCTTAAAGCTAATATTTGATGTTAACTACTGTACATATTTACATAAAAGTGTCAGCTTTTGTCAGCTAAAAACTGAATATTTTCCAGACAATGAACATTTACTTTCTAGTAATGTTGTCAAGCTTCAACTAAGTGTGATGTAAATATGATATAAGGGTTATGCTTTTTATTATTCTTGCTGTTCAATATATAAGGGATGTTAACAGGTTTCATAATGAAAATGCATAATTGGTTATATCAACAGAGGTAAAACCATCAAAATCTCAAATAAAATATTACTTTACAAAGAAAAAGCTTGAATGTATGACATCAATCAATAAGTCAGTCATAATTTGTAAAGCCTAAATAGCCAATGAGAGTAACTGAATTCATGCAAGCATCCTTCATTTAAAAAAAAATATTTTGGGACTCACCAGTTGTTTCAGATTGAGAGCATTGATGATGTTCTTGTCATTTCTCTGTTTGCCATCCTTATC
>NW_022723788.1:0-638 GCF_011630105.1 Anneissia japonica
GTATATATATATATATGTATATGTATATATATATGTATATATATGACAAAAAAATAAAAAATATGTATATATATGTATATATATATATGTATGCATGCATGTATGTATGCATGTATATAGATACTTTTACTATAATTATAAAATGACAATTAATTTATCTAGACCTTTGATTCAAATTTATTAACATTAAAGTCACAATTGTATGTGCATAGTATTATACAAGAAGGCTAGCTTATACAAATATATTTTAAACCCTTATACACATAATTTCTATGAATACAGTCGAACGTGGAATAACAATAAATTCACTATAGTCAACAGTTTTTAGTTAAATATAAATTTATTTTTTTACAGTAAAAGTTATAACGAAATTTGACCCAAAATTATTTGATTAAATTAAATAATTAACTTTATAGTCATAATCATATGTGCATAGTAACATATATATATATATATATATATATATATACATGAATGTCAAAAATTGAAAGTACAAATGTTATAAAAAAAAGGTTTATAAAATATATTTCAAACCCTTACACACATAATTTCTATGACTACAGTCGATCGTTGGAATAAAAATAATTTCACTATAGCCAACAGTTTTTAGTTAAATATACAATAATTTTTTTTACAAG
>NW_022723789.1:0-913 GCF_011630105.1 Anneissia japonica
AGTTTAAGGCTTTTATTACATCCGTTCGTGTTTGATAGAAGACGTCATCGTTCAACAATTGCTTGAACGGTTTTTACTGCATCCGCTCGAGTTGTACCGCCCTCTTGAGTCTTCTTGGCTTCCTTTTCACTTCCCAGGAGAGGTCCTCTCGTGTCAGCCGCCGCTCGTCAACTGAACCAAGTCAGCTACCTTTTTTGCTTTTATACCCTCGTGCGCGACAATTATGCAAATTTTAGGCTTACAGACTGTCTTATTTTTGATTGGCCGATTGCCGTGCTCCATATTACGTCCGCATTATTCCCGCCTTTTTGAAAATTTGGCTTTTTAGATTAAATTGTGCTAGTTTTCGTCTCTAGTGTTAAAGAATAGGAAATCTCCCCTATTCTTATATGTATAGCTATATTTCCCTATTCTTATGTATTAAGGTATACTTAAATTCTGCAGTGAAAAATGTCATAAAATTTCGAATTAAGAATAACGAAAAACAATTTTTTCACGCATGCTACGTGAAGCGATATTAAACTACTAGACAACAACGCATTTAAAATTTGTCGATCACCCCCACACGCTTTATAAACGCCATTTCAAAATGCTCATGAATATTAATGAGCCTAGCTGCTTGTGTTTTTCGTAGGATAGTTTGTGGATTATATTTTTCGTAGGATATTGAAGCTAACTTTGCTTTTATGCTTATATAGCGCTAGGTGCTGCTGGGAAATGGTGACGTCATCGTATACCGCTTTCCCGTCGGTGTAACACGATGACGTCGAGATATGTTTCCGGACGTTCGCGTTCGAGCTCGGACGCAAAAAATTTTCGAGTTTGCGTCAACTAAGTGGAGTGTTATTGTTAAGCCTGGTTTCCTGTCGACGTAAAGGTCAGAATTTCTTACGTTTCATACGTTTCTTACGAT
>NW_022723790.1:0-925 GCF_011630105.1 Anneissia japonica
TTCATCGATTCGTCGTACAAATTCGACAGACTTTTTTCCGATTCCGATATCCTCTTTTCCATTTCTGTGTTCTCTTTCACCAGTCTATCGCGAGCGCCGATGACCGTTTTGAGTTCTTTACTTAGTTCCGAAATCATTCTTTCGTTGGATTCACCCGACTTCTCCCTCTTTTCGTCGTTAAGAAATCGTTCGAGTTGTCGGATCTCCTGTCGATGTCTTTCCAGCTCCCGCTTCAACGAATCCGTTTCTTTCGAATCCGTTACATTTTTGTCCACGTTCGAAAGTTGGGACTCAAGATTTGCGCGTTCTCTCCCGGACGTCTTCAGCAGGTCGCGAAGCTTGTCGAGATCTGCCGAACGTCGTTCGGCCGTCGCTTGCCACGACCTCTTCTCGGCTTGCCACCTTTCAAGGTCCTCCTTCGACCAACGTTCGGAATCGGTCGCGAGCTTCAGTTTCTCCGAGAGGGACGCGCACTCGTCAAGAGCCTCTTCCGCTTCGGCCGATCGCGAAATCTTATCGGATTCCAGTTTAGCTATCCGATCGAGATGCTTCTCTTCCCGTTCCTTTAGGGCCGCATGCAACTTACCTGTGTCTCTTCCCAGTTTCGATTCCTTTTCTTTAAGAAAAGATATCTGCGTTCGAAGATTTTCGATCTCGTCCGAGTGGCTCGCCTTTGCCGTTGCAAGTTTCGTTTCAGCGTCCGATTTCTCCCTCTCGAGATCTTCTCAAAGCGATCCGAGTTCCTTGGCGTGGGATTCGTGAGATTCGTCGCGTGCCTTCTTCAATTCTTCGACACATTCCTTCTACTGCGGGATCTCTTTTTCGATTTTTTCGTGGTTCGCCTTAAGCCTGATTTTGGTTTCCTTGGCGGCCGCCAGATCGCGGGACGTCCGTCGCAGTTCGTCTTTCGTCTTTTCTAGAAGGA
>NW_022723791.1:0-568 GCF_011630105.1 Anneissia japonica
CTTTAGGGCTATACGCATTATAAGTTTGGCCTATTTGTCAATACATTCTATGATATATTACATATGTTTGTGTATCTTCGTTTGGATTTGTTTGTATATTTATAATACATTACAGTTTACCCTCTACAATGAAACCCAAAGCAAGCAGTTGATTTGTTCTTATTTTTACCCAGTTTTAAATCGGAAGGGGGCACGTATCCTAATTTGTTTTTCTTATTTCAATACATAACCAGGTACGTATTGACATTTAAAAAATGTAATGGGAACCCCCTCCCTCACCCAACCCATATCCACCATTGGATCCTTCCTTGATAATTGTTCATTTCTTTTATTCAGATCTTTTCGTTTTAATCCTTGACCTACTTTAGGCCTATGCGCATTATAAGTTGGGCCTATTCTCAATACATTCTATGAAGTACCGTATATTACATATTGTTGTGTATCTGTTTGTAGATTTTCCTCGTCAGGATTTGCTTTGACCCAATTGTATAATTACAATACCTATTTCACTGTTTCCTGATAATACATTACAGATTACACTCTCGAATGCTAAAATATGAAAAAGGAA
>NW_022723792.1:0-1075 GCF_011630105.1 Anneissia japonica
GCACAGGATGCAAGGTTAAAATCTCACCTGATCAGTTTATTTTCACTCTCCTATTTACGCAGCTGCGGGCTTGCTGCTGATTGGTTGCTTAAAGTTCTTAGGTCCGCATTTTAGCGATCGATTTAAAATCGTCCTTTTTTGTTTTCTTCTAATGGTTTCTTGACGTCTCTTTCAAGTTTGTGGATCGTATTTACATTTTTGTCTATTTGTTTTTGTCTTAATTTTATTTTTGCATATAATTATTGAATTTAGCGGTTTTTTTTGTTTCTAAGAGCTATTTTTTGACACTTTAAATAATTGCACAACACAGACAACGTAATTAGAACACCACTGTGTAGGCGCAGCATTTATTAGTTAAATCAATATAACTTAATCGAACTTTATTTTTTTTTTGTTCTTTCAGATACGTGTAGAACCATCATCAACCTGTCCGATGCTGTAGTGTATCCAGCCTCGTTAATTAGAATACGTCTTGCAGCATTCCTATATTTCCACTAGAAAAATTTCGGTGGAATTGAAATCTATAGCGGTAAAATGAATTTTTTTCTCTCTCTTTGTTTTATAGATATTATTATTGAATTTAGCAAATTTGTTTTTTTCTTTGTTTTTAACAGTTATTTTACTTTACTTATTTTTTTCGGTTGACTCATGAAATGATTTACAACGTAATTCAAACATCACTGCGGTGGCGCAGCATTTATTCGTTAAATCAATAGAAATTAATCAAATATTATATTTTTTTTTGTTCTTGCAGATACATGTCGAACCATCTTCGAACAGTCTACAGATTTCCATTCGCCATTGCATGTTTTCTGAAAAGCATTATTTAACATCAATAATAACGAGTCAAGCCCTTACCCTCAGTTGGCACATTTCTTCCTTCGCTTTGATTTTCTGTATGCGTATAAAAAAATAAACGCATTCTTTGTCCAAATTATCTCATTTTTTTTGTTCTTCTTCTACTTCTTTTATCATAGGCAGCTGGTAAAAATAACTGGTCTTCGGGGTCGCGGTGAACGACGCACCTGACGTCGCCGCACTTACCTGGGATAGCCGTTCTCGATCTATTGTACAA
>NW_022723793.1:0-843 GCF_011630105.1 Anneissia japonica
GGGAGATCTACAGTGGCTGATCCAGAAATTCAAAATAGAGGTGGGGAGAAAGTGGGGCTACGGTAAGAAAATTTATGATTTATGGCACCTTTAGATGGCTAAAAATGACACTCTTAGACATAAATTTTAGAATATAATTTTCTTTTTTCCCCATTTATTATTATAAATTGGAAAAGTTTAGGGGCCCTGGCTGGCTGTTCCCCCTTCCTTTAAATCCTCCACTGATCTGCAGTGGTTAATCACTTTTGGTAACACATTTAATTTTATTACCGCATATAGTGATACCCATCTTTACTGACTTCCATGATGAGACAATTGATAATAAAATATTGAAAACATGCAAATATTATGAATTTGCTGGAGATGGGTTATGGAGGAGATTCTTGCTTGCTGGAGTGCTGAAGGTCGTCCCAATTTCCGGGAGACTCCCACGAGGTCCAGGGGACTTGGGACCCCTGTAAGTTAGATTGACACACTGGAAAGATTCATTGATGCCACTGAGATGACTATTCATCACCTATTGCGAGGAAAAGTTGAAGATTTCAACCGCGGTCAAGCAAACCGCGGTCAAATGCTACTAGTACAGTACTACAAAATCCAAAATGTTGAACTCGCTGGGCATACCCTCCAAGGCTTCAGTTAATTAGCCTAATACATAGTGACAAATTAAATCATTTTTGGAGTGCAATTATTTGATATTGCGTATTTCAATCTTTATTGAATTTATGTGTGCATACAATTATAAACAATCCTAACTTTTCTTTAAAACCTTTGAATTTTAGCATATGTGCACAAGCCTATCTTTTCAAGGATAGCAATTACGTTGTTGCTGCAATAATTATA
>NW_022723794.1:0-1523 GCF_011630105.1 Anneissia japonica
GAAATTTATTCGGGTGGTGGGGGGGGGGGTGCGTGTATATATTCAAAGCAGGGCATTTATTCAAATATATATGATATATACTATGTATATTTAAACACTGATGCAATCACAACACAAACCTGACAGACATGAAAAACAAATTCAGCCTGAAGTTAAAAAAGTCACTAGTCTATAAATAAGCGACTCTGGGTTAACGTGGGAATACATAATTAATATAGGCTGGTTGGAGCTATTGGGTCCAAAAATCCCAAACAGCTGCAGGGCTACGGTCCCCATCAAAGTGCTTGATTATGCACCAGTAGCAATGCAGATGCAAATTGAATAGGTATTAATTTCCCATGTAATATCCCCTGAGCGAAGCAAGAGAAATCAGTGTTGACAACCTGATAACATGAAAGGTTAGATTGGTGGCATTTATCCCCTCCTCTGTTTTCACATGTGCCTTGGATTTAAAAGAAAATGCTGACATCTGGAGAAGGGGTACGGTCAAGGCTAAGTTTATGGTCATGGGAGCAACTGCACATGCGTGTTTAACACATTAAATACTACGCGAGTTAACATTGAACATTGCTGGCCAGAGTAGTAACCAAGGAATTATATATAAAACAGCATACATTTCCTTTTGTTTTAGTATAATTATAAATTGCTCTAACAAATAGAAATATCAAAGCACAGGAGCCAGATGTATACACTGGACCTCCATTATAAGTCCTTATCCGAGAAGACTTGGTTCTACCAACCGAACAATGGGCGAGGGGCGGCTGGAACCAGCACCGATGTTGAGGCTGTAGCTAGCGGAGCCCCTGCCTTACAGCTCGGCCACTCGTACTCTCAGCTGCTTAGAATTTCCACATGGCTGGTTTTAATATCAGCCAATCACGTATTCAGTGAGTCAATGGGAGTCAGAGCATACCCTACAATGCTTAAATTTGCTATTGTGACAACCGTGTGATGGCGTCAGAATAGCCAATTTAACACTAGAAAGGAAGCGATGTTTCCAAGAGTATGTGCGCATGCTCTTCTCTCACAATCGGGACCTCCACTGCCGAACAGGTATTCTATCGATCTTAATGATTAAAGTTTAAATAAATTTGCATACATATGACTGGTATATAAAAGAAACTTTGAATTATGATTATTTTAATTGAAATTTGTTAAAATATAGGAATAGGAATTCTTTTGAAAAGAAGATACTACAACCATGCCAGTATTAAAAATAACATAACGGTACATTTGTATTTTAACTATAGAATGCAATCTTATTCTGTACAGTAGTAGGCTTACAAACTTTTCCTACTAGCAAGTCCTAGCATCAGTGACGTAGGAGTCTTGAAATGGAGGGGAGCTGCTGGGAGTGAGAAGGTGGGTGATTTGGTGAGGGAACTGACTTGCAAAATAAGGTGATTTGCGGTGATTTTTAACTACAAGTAATGGAACAGGTTGGAAGAACTTTTCCCTTCTCACTACCAAATAGTTAAAAATCACCTCATATAACCTACCCCCCCCCCCCCCCCCCCCCCCCC
>NW_022723795.1:0-531 GCF_011630105.1 Anneissia japonica
TGACTCAACTTTTTAACATTGTCACTTTTTGCACAAAAGTGCTTATCTCGCCGAGTTGAGCATTTAGTGCAAATTTTTGAATTTCCGCCATATTTCGAATACTTTTCCGAAAAACTTCAAACTTTCAATGGAATAGTGTTTGTTTCAGCCTATCTCACTTTGCCTAACCCTAACCCTAACCCTAACCCTAACACTAACCCTAACCCTAACCCTAACTCTAACCCTAACCATAACCTAACAAAAAAAAAAATAATTTTGACTCAACTTTTAAACATTGTCACTTTTTGCAAAAAAGTGCTTATCTCGCCGAGTTGAGCACTTAGTGCAAATTTTTGACTTTCCGCAATATTTCGAGTACTTTTCCGAAAAACTTCAAACTTTCAATGGAATAGTGTTTGTTTCAGCATATCTCACTTTGCCTTACCCTAACCCTAACCCTAACTCTAACCCTAACCCTAACCCTAACTCTAACCCTAAAACTAACCCTAACCCTAACCTAACAAAAAAAAATTACATTTTTGACTCAACTTT
>NW_022723796.1:0-519 GCF_011630105.1 Anneissia japonica
CCTCTGAAGCGTTTTGGGAGATCAATTACTTCATTTTCCTTCATTCTTATTTTCTTTTTTCCCCCTTTTTTTGTCTTTTTTTTACTTTCAAAAGGGTGGGGGCTGCCCGGTCCCCATCTTAATTCACCGCTGATAGTTATTCCACGAGATTTTCAATCCAACTTTTTAAACACATATTGCTCATCCTTTCTTAGGCATCAATCAGTATTTCACTTTGGTCCTAAACTATGGCAAAACCTTGATGCAAAATTCATTATAAAACTATCGTGTTATAGTTTTAAAACCTCCCTTAAAAATCCATGATCTCTGTGTGGTGATTAATTCACATTTACTTTTTGTAATTCTGAAATTTAATTTTACGAAGGATAAACTTTCTTTAATTCATAGTACATGCCTAATCCTTTTACCGGGAAATTTAAATGTATGTTATTGTTATTATTTTTTTTTTTATTGTTATTGATATTATGGTTATTGCTTTCATTGTTATTATATATATACATATATATATATATTCCCTGA
>NW_022723797.1:0-979 GCF_011630105.1 Anneissia japonica
TTCAAACGATTACATGGAAAAGGTGAGCAACAAATAATAATAATTGTATAATAATTCTAGTAATAGTACTACTTCTACTACTGCTATTGCTAATGCTATTGCTAATGCTACTACTGCAACTGCTATTACTACTACTACTAATGCTACTGCTGCTACTAGGCCTACTACTACTACTACTACCGCTACTGCCGCTGCTACTACTACTACTGGTTTTGAGAGTTCGTATTTATTCGTATTTTTATATTTATTTTCAATCAAATGGCTATGCTCCATTCTATTCTGCGTTGACTAGTAGTTCGTGGTATTCGTTCTTTTGTTATTTGCTTCTTATTCACTGCTTTATTTTTCCGCCCTCTGGAGTTTACTCACTGCTTTATTTGTTTTCGCCCGCTGGGTTTTAATTTGGGCATTTGTATGTTAATTTATGCAACATTCTTTTTTTTATGCCTGATTATGTTGAGGAGTAAAGTGGTGAGTTCTACTGTAATCGTTTGAGAACAAGTCTGGAAATAAAAGTGATCGGAATCGAGATTATAGTGTTGTATTTCTGTGTATTCGTGAAAACAACAACTACTACTACTGCCACTACTACTACTACTACTACTTCTACTGTCGCTACTGATGCTGCTGCTACTTCTAATGCTATTGCTAATGCTGCTGCTACTGCTATTACTACTACTACTATTAATGCTACTGCTACTACTAGGCCTACTACTACTACTACTACTACTACCACTACTACTACTACTCCTACTCCTACTACTACTATTACTACTGCCGCTACTGCTACTGCTATTGCTAATGCTGCTGGTATTGCTACTGTTGCTACTGCCACTGCTGCTACTGCTACTGCAACTGCTATTATTATTACTACTACTACTACTACTGCTGTAACTCTCTATGGATGTTACTAAATGAGTTCGGACTTCAATGAATGAGCCAGACACCAAGTAAGCTGGATGTTAACGGTTTTATTCTA
>NW_022723798.1:0-573 GCF_011630105.1 Anneissia japonica
TTTTTAACGGAATTCGGATAATTACCGTACTAAAAGTTGGTTTCTATTGATTATTAAGTAGTTTTATACTCTCGTGTGGTAATATTTTTATCATTTTTGTACCCGTGTGGTCGCGATTGGTCCCGAGTGGTCGCGAGTGGTTCCGTGTGGTCGCGAGTGGTCCCGTGTGGTATTTAGTAGGACCCAAAGAATCTACCCTACTACTAGGTCTAGCCTACTTAGGTAAGTAGGTAGGTAGCCTAGCTAGGCCCTAGGCCTAGTAGTAGTACCAAGTAGTACTGTATGTAGGCCTATAGTAGTAATAAAATAGGCATTTTAGCCTTAGACTGAGAGCCTAGGCCCCCTATTAGGCCTTCCCTGATTTTGTTACTTACCAGTGATCTTTACAGCATAGCATTCCCGAGTGTGATGCAGCGGAGTGACATCCTCCTAAATGTTTACTTTTGACGAAAGTTTTGACTGGTTAATAGGGAAAACTTTATCGGAATTGGTAGACCAATTCATCTTTGCGAGTGGGGTGCAGGCATAGAGGTATAATAAGAATACTAGAGCGCAGTAGGGTGTTTATGAGTT
>NW_022723799.1:0-1161 GCF_011630105.1 Anneissia japonica
TATATTTGCATGTTGTAGTATTTTTGGTACTTACTCTCCCTGTTTTTATTCCTGATGATCACTAATTAAAGTCGAAACGTTGAGTAATATGGCCTCACTTTCTCTATTTGGAGTCACCTTTGTTTTATTTTATTTGAACCCAGTCAGTGCACCTTTTGGTTTTACCTAGTATTACAACATGCTTTTAAAATACATGTTCATGTAGGCAACATTGTTATTAAAAGGTATGATTCTACGGAGAACGCAGCATCACAACATACACGCAATTGATCGTTTTTAATGACGATCCGTTTAGACTGCTGCTGACCGTCAGCAGACATCGTGTTTTCTAGCCCTCGCATCGAGCGGAGTTGGCCGACGGTTGTACAATCGTCGTACGATCATCATACAATGCGCAGAGTTCCTGGCTTTCGACTGTATTTCATTGAGGTGGAAAACGTACCTGATTATTTAATTGAGCAATTCAATGTTTTAATTAGATGACTTGAGGATTGTCTGTATTTTTCAGTGACAGTAAGATCTTTCCCAAACAGAAAAGTAAATAATTTTTCTATGGTAATCAGGGATTTACAGTAGTTATGGTGGGCGGGGGCCACCCAGTTTTCCACCCAGTATAAAGCTAATATCATGGCCCTCCACCCACCTCTATTAACCCACTTTTCAATCTACTCTTACTATTTTGAGTAAACCAATGTTATCACCCACCCATCCTTAAAATTTGCATTCGGAATGCGACAGAGTGGCAATGGATGGCCCTCTAAGATCTTGCGCTTGTTTTGCCTGTTCTCTGTAGTTAAGTTGATAATTTATATTTAAGTATTTTTGAACAAAAATTTAAAAAAAATATAAATAAATAAAAAGAAAATTTATATAAAATGAAATAACCTTACATAATAAATGAAATGCAGAAAAGGCTGTTTCTCTTTGCAAGTTGAAATGGCGCCACAAGCAGCTCTCTGAGACGGATACGTACGCATTACAAGATGCCATTATAATTATTATTATTAAAATGTTTATCACTCAACCTTAGATTTCTCAAGGTAATTCAACAAAAGGACGCACATCTCGGGACATCAAAGGTTATAACTCTGGCCTTGACATTCTAGGCACACGTGCGTCCCTACACGCTGAACGTCACAAAAACCATAGCAACCAGACCAT
>NW_022723800.1:0-965 GCF_011630105.1 Anneissia japonica
GTCATCCTCTGTTTCTACTACCTCACATTTTCTTTTCTTTTTTATCTCTGGTTTTACCACTGCTGTACCTCCAGTTCCATTTCCAGCAGCAACTCGTTCAGTTTTCATGATATTCTTGAAATGATTTTTGATGGCTGACTGCCAAGAACTCTAAAATAACATTCAAAAATCTAATTCAACAATGAAAGTTAATGTTCTCTTTAAATATCTTAAAAAGCAAGGGCGAAAAAAAAAAATTGTTTTTCTTATTTAGCAAATATAAATTGCTAAAAACATCTAGACGGAGAAGAAAATAAATTAAAATTTGTTTGGTGGAACACTGTAAATGGGATAGTTAAAGTTCTTTAAATTTATATAATTAGGAATAGAAATATGTAATTCTTATTTTAAGGCAGCGGTGGGCATACAGTAATAAAAATATAAAAAAACTTTTATTTTTTTTAATTCCTCTGAAATTTCTACTTTTGATGGCAAGTGTGCTAATTAGCCAAAAATAAAATTTCATTTTTATTCAAAATCATCATTTTAGCGAGTGGTAGGTTGCTAAAAACTTGTATAAAAAAGGTTTAGCCTTGTGTAAATATAATATTATAAATAATGTAAATTATAATAGGCCTTTATTACCATACCATTACCATAGGCCATTTACAGTGTTCCACCAAACAAATTTTATTTTATTTTCTTCTCCGTCTAGATGTTTTTAGCAATTTATATTTGCTAAATAAGAAAAACAATTTTTTTTTTTCGCCCTTGCTTTTGTTATCATAGTGAGCTCGATGAGTGAAGACGTATAAGCTCTCGATCTGCTAGCCGCCTCGATAGTTCCTTTATATACCGAATATGGCATCAAAAAAGCCAATCACGAGGGCAACCAAAGATGAGCCTACCAACTCTGATATCCTTGCTAGCCTGGACTGTATAAATACTGAATTGAAGAAGCTTAACTCAAGTTATTCTTCATTAGA
>NW_022723801.1:0-1524 GCF_011630105.1 Anneissia japonica
GCGGGAGCTATACTTCCCTATCTCAAACAACCTCCCCTCACGGGCGTCGCAAAATGTCTAATAAAGGACCTGTATTATATTCTGTACTGGAGTCGAAAAGCAAATCATTATTATAGCACGGAATTGGCACTTATTCAGACTTAAAATTTGAATATTTTATCTACATTTTTAAAAATTTGTGACAATTTTAAGGGGTGGGGGGAGGGGCGGGACCGGGTAGTCCTTGCCATTCCCACTGGATTAATATGATATTTATCATCCACAGTCGATGTCAGAGACACATTACGGTGTTGTGTATTAATAAAACCCTTTTGGATCAGCGAAGGGGCTCATACGGGTCGGTGGCCCTCTGTGGACCGCCGCAGGAGAGCACCACTTGCGTTACGCCACTGAGCATGGGTAGACTGTTCTAGCTGGGTAGTAAATTCCCTACCGTACTAATTCGTCTTTGGCTTTTTTTTTTGTACACCCTGATGATATATGAAATCCTTGGAAAATCAGCGTCGGGGATATAACGTTGTGTTAGTCGTCAATCAATAGAAAATTCAAAATTTAAAATAGTATAGTGGTAAAATAATCGAGCTCTCATAAATTTAGAATTCCTAATAGTTATAATTATTACATTATTATCATTATTCAAATTTATATTCTGATATCGTGGGTACACTTTTGTTTTTCCTCTTATCAATTTTTTTCTACCTCTTTTTCTTTATTTTTCGGCGGAATTGACGTGGGTGAGGGAGGGAGCTAGCCTCCCCCTAGTGTCAATCCGCTGGACCCTACTTCCAAAACATGAATTCGTCAATCTGATCATGAGATTGTCTATCTGTCTGCATTTCGAAAAATAGGAAAACACGAGAAGGGCAATTTAGATCCATTAACTTCTGATTCGTACATCATTAATAATATTATATAATGGATGTATTTTATAACTTGTACGCCTAATTGTATCAACGTGTTATTGTTTTGTGTACTGAGACACTTCTTTTTAAAAGTGCATTGTACCCTCCGGGATTATTTGTTCAAAATATACAAGATCTATGTTTTGTTTGCCTACTTCGAAACAAATTAAAAATTTTTATTTATTTGAAATTGATGAACAATGTTGATGGTGACGTCGATAAGGACGATGATTACGACGATAGGCCTACTGACGATAACGTTGGCAGTGTTACGATGACTATAATGAGAGTAAATTTTACACATCACTGAATACTTTTCGTAAATAATAGTTTATATTCCTGAACTAAAGTTTCTTCAACTAAATGTGATTACAACAATTAAATACACGTTGGGGCTTCGTATATAGTTACATACCCTATGTCTGTGATAATATAATTATTGATTTTCTTTGTCGATTTTCGTATAACCACTAACAACCAATTACACAAAACGCAAAGTATAAATAATATCACGTGACAATGGATTTTATCGTTACAAATGAAGCTTTCTATTTTGAAGCAATACGGTAACAAAAACTAACAGTCCTAAAAAATATTGTTACTTGTAAAATAACATTATATA
>NW_022723802.1:0-596 GCF_011630105.1 Anneissia japonica
ACTTTCAATGGAATAGTGTTTGTTTCAGGCTATCTCACCGTGCCTAACAAAAAAAATAACATTTTCACTCAACTTTTTAACATTGTCACTTTTTGCACAAAAGTGCTTATCTCGCCAAGTTGAGCACTTAGTGCAAATTTTTGACTATCCGCCATATTTCGAGTACTTTCCGGAAAAACTTCAAACTTTCAATGGAATAGTGTTTGTTTCAGGCTATCTCACTTTGCCTAATAAAAAAAAATTACATTTTGACTGAACTTTTTAACATTGTCACATTTTGCACAAAAGTGCTTATCTCGCCGAGTTGAGCACTTAGTGCAAATTTTTGACTTTCCGCCATATTTCGAGTACTTTTCAGAAAAACTTCAAACTTTCAATGGAATAGTTTTTGTTTAAGGCTATTTGACTTTGCCTAAAAAAAAAAGATTACATTTTGACTCAACTTTTTAACATTGTCACTTTTTGCACAAAAGTGCTTATCTCGCCGAGTTGAGCACTTAGTGCAAATTTTTGACTTTCCGCCATATTTCAAATACTTTTTCGTAAAACTTCAAACTTTCAATGGAATAGTGTTTGTTTCAGGCTATCTCACTTTG
>NW_022723803.1:0-724 GCF_011630105.1 Anneissia japonica
GTAATGTAAAACTTGTACAATGATTTTTAATAACATAGTTAATTGATTTCTTATGTTCGTTTTTTTACCTTTTGTATGAATAATGAAAAATAAAGAATATAAAAAAAATTAGTGAAATTGATAAAAAAAAAAAAAATCTTTGGCTACACCCCATGAGATAAAGTTGTAGTATAGTACTTCAGTAGTTTCCAGTAGAAAAAAAAGGTATTAGTTCCCCTCAGTTTCTTTTTTTGGAGGTGAGAGGGGACTAAGAGTTTGTTAATGACTTTTGGCCGTCCTCTTGTAGTTTTATGTGTTTTAATAGTCATTTTTCATGTTTTTGAATTCACTTTTGATGATTGGTTTCATTCCATGTTTTCTGTATACAGTAGATTGAAGTTCACTTTTTATAGGTCTACTTACCAGGAATTTAATACTAGTATTTAGAGTACCAATACCATAGCTAGAGGGTCATTTTATAGTTTGATGCAAACTAAGACACTTGCCATAATTCACTTTTCATTGTCTAATGTATCATTGTAAGGAACAATTCAATGTACTTTTAATTCCTTGGATTTGAACAGTATCGGATAATGTAATAAAATAGGACCTGTCAAAAAGAATTGTGAAATATTTCTGGTTCTTGCTTAAAACAGTTTGATGTTTTGCAGTTATCATTTTCATTATCTTTTATCGAATTACATAAAACCTGATCGGACCAGTGAGAAGAAAAGCATAGGCTTTT
>NW_022723804.1:0-636 GCF_011630105.1 Anneissia japonica
ATAAAATCATGTATTAATGTCTCAACTTTTTAACATTGTCACTTTTTGCACAAAAGTGTTTAACCCGCCGAATTGAGGACTTAAGTGCAAATTTTTGACTTTCCGCCATATTTCGAGTACTTTTCCGAAAAACTTCAAACTTTCAATGGAATAGTCTTTGTTTCAGGCTATCTCACTTTGCCTAACAAATGCCTACAAAAAAAAATTACATTTTGACTCAACATTTTAACAATGTCACCTTTTGCACAAAAGTGCTTATCTCGCCGAGTTGAGCACTTAGTGCAAATTTTTGACTCTCCGCCATATTTTGAGTGCTTTTTCGAAAAACTTCAAACTCTCAATGGAATAGTCTTTTTTTCAGGCTATCTCACCGTGCCTAACAAAAAAAAATTACATTTTGACTCAACTTTTTAACATTGTCACTTTTTGCACAAGCTGTCTCTTATACACATCTAGATGTGTTATCTCGCCGAGTTGAGCACTTAGTGCAAATTTTTGACCTTCCGCCATATTTCCAGTACTTTTCCGAAAAACTTCAAACTTTCAATGGAATAGTCTTTGTTTCAGTTATTAACTTGAACATAGAAATTAGTGTATTAAAAAAATGTCTACCCATCAGTTTACAGCGGAAAATGA
>NW_022723805.1:0-602 GCF_011630105.1 Anneissia japonica
GTCTACGTCATCGGTCCCGAACGAAGTTACAAAAAAGGGAACTTTAGATTCGAAGCTAAATAATCAAAGAAGACTAAAATGTATCGTTTTTCCGGGAAGAGTTTCATGGCTACATACCTTGCGGCGGTCGATAACGCGATAGTCTTTCGCTAATGCGAGACGCACGAGGACACGTACTGGTACTGGGGTCAGAGGATAGCTGTGTTCGATCTCGACCGCCGCCAGAGGAGACGCGTCGATTACGAAGTGCTGGAAGGTATCAAGAACGGTCTGGCTTTCGGTGCGGAACGTTTCGCCCCGACCAAGTTCTTCGAATTCGTGCCGCACGTCGTCGTGTTCGCCAGATCGGCGCGCACGATCCGACGGCAAATGGTACGTTCTGGGGATCACGACAAACGAAAAATGTAAGGACAATAAAAATTAAATATCCGAGCAAAAAAAAATAAATGTATTCTTTATATTTTTTTGTATTAATTGGTGTACCCACGCAAAAGGAAAACACACTATGGACTCATAATTCACATTTAATATTTTTTAATTGATATCCTTTCATCGTCAAACATTTAAACTATTCATAACTTGATCGTAAGTTGGAGGTGCTT
>NW_022723806.1:0-888 GCF_011630105.1 Anneissia japonica
GTAGTTATGTACTACGGCCTATCTAAAACTGAGGCATTGCGGGTTGCATCACAACACAATTTAGCCACTTCCAACACACACCAAACGACATTTGAGGACAATGTAGCAGTTTGTCATAACCTTTTACAGGATTATGCAGAGCGTAATAATAAGACTACATCTACATGGCGTAAAAAATGTGCAGAGGCCCTCGGAAAGGTGTCTTGCGAGAAAAAGGTAATACATACAGTATTAACATTTTTTAACGTGAAGAATATGTTCATAAAATATTACATAATATATGATAAAGAACTATGCAGTATCAGTATCAGTGTTTTAACTTCAACGGTATATTCAGGTATAAACACGATAAGGCTCCATAAAAAAAATTAATTATTAGTTTATCACCTCACTTTTGGGCAAATCCCAATTTCTTTTTTCTGAAAATTCTTTTGTTTCAGACAATTGATTTTGTCGCCATTTTTCACTAAAAACGTTCGCGATGTACTTCAAAATCATAAACCATTCACAAGCGATCCTTCACAAGCTGTATATGCGCCTAGGTCCCTTACAGAGTAAAGGCCTTTGTTTCCAAAACCAGCCAGACCTGTTAATTTTTTTACTTCAGTTTGTACAGTGGTGAAGCCTATATTTTCTAACTATGGTAACAACAGTGGTGTTGTAAACATTTTTTTTAGATGGCAATAGAATGTTCAGTTAGTAGTTGCCATGGCAAATATATTTCATAACTTTAAGTTGTTAATATAGTATCCTGGTACTTCACCTTACCAAGTATATATGAGTAAACTACACAAATAAACCAGCAAACACAGCAAAAGAAGGGAAAAAAACTCCAATCAAAAGTACCATAAATTTCTGGAAATCGTCTAATTATATATACATTCGTTC
>NW_022723807.1:0-1545 GCF_011630105.1 Anneissia japonica
AAAACGTTAAAGTTGTCATAACTGCAGTACAAATGTTTTGATAGTATATTATATTGAACATGAATCTATCGATAACGCACGCATTACAAAAGTAAAATGACGCATATATGTCACATTTTTATGCACGTTATTGCTTACTATAATTTTGATTTTGTTTGTCCTCTCGTATCTATCTATATCATAATTACGCTTGAAAGCGGACCAATGCAAGGGCCTATAACAGAAGTCAAATAACCTTGGCACCAGACAGGGGCGGATTTAGTGGGGGGGGGGGGGCGGGTACCAACTTTTGGAAGGTTAAAAAAAAGAAAGAAAGAACAAAAAAATTGATGGCCCAAAACGCCTCAGAGGTTATTTTTGGGCGTCTAGAACACACAACTTTTGCGGGGGCATGCCCCCGGACCCCCTACGGAGTATTATTTCCCCACTTTCGGCCCCCTTTTGGACATCTCTCGATCCGCCCCTGCTAAAACTAATGATGAATTGGTTGGAAATCTGTTTTGATGACGTTGTGCTGCCAACAATGAAAACGAGATGAAAAAATGTTAGAACTTGGTGGATAGTTTGCAAAGACAGTGGAAATTAAATTTTGACCGGGAAAAATCAAATGTTTTGATTGAATTAGAACGCTTACAAACTCAAATGGCACGGTATCTACAGGGGCGGATTTAGGAGGGGAACCGGCCCGGCCCCGCCTCCCCCCCCCACACACTTTTGGGAGGTAAAAAAAAAATAAATAAAAGAAAAATAAAACAATGAGCACAGAACGCCTCAAATGTTATTTTCGGGCGTCTAGAACACAAACATTTTTAATATTATTATTATTATTAAAAACCAGCGGCGGCGCCAGGAATTCCCCGACAAGGTTCCATTTATTTAAATATGGGGATTCCTTATTTAAAAAGGATAATTTAATAGAAAACCATTGGAAGATAAGAGTCCCCCTGTCGGGGTCCGTTGCCCTCCTGGAAACCCCCACTAGCGCCACCCCCATTAAAAACATTAGTTAAAAGAAATTGATTAAAACAATGGCGGTGGTATTATCGAAAAATAGCTTGGTTTGGAGTAGGACGGTACAGTGCTCCTCTTCTTTTTCGTCTTCGTTTTCTTCTCTTCTTTCGCGGATAAGGGGGAGGGGGAGGGGTGGGGATCAGCGAACCCGTGCTCCATGGAAGATTGATTGAATGAATATTTGATAATTCTTAATTATATAGCTTCATTGAGAAAATCAATACATGAAAAACATGTAACCTATGCATGCTAATGAAAGCCACGCACGCAAATGACTACCGTACGGTATTTATTATTGCACGCAAATGCTCTTTTAAAAAAATGTCTTAGCAAAATATTGTATGGTTGTATTATTAAATACTATAGTCACATAATATGTTTGACATTGTCTGATAATTAAATAGAGTCTTTTCAAACTTAACAATTAGGCCTACCTCTAGGGAGGTTACCCACCCAGGTAATTTTCTCGCCCCGGGCCTACATGACTCGTTTTTAAGCCACTGGGCAGGGGTACCGCAACCTACTGTCACTTGA
>NW_022723808.1:0-1077 GCF_011630105.1 Anneissia japonica
TTCATAAACTAGAGCAGCCATTTTACTGAGAGTTGCAACATACCCTCAAGAAAATATATTGGAATTCTGAAAAACGAGGGGATTACATTATTTTCGTTTATGCTCGAGGGTAAAATACCAGTGACTTTCCGTTGGGTGTAAAAGAAAAAGCTTTGATAATTGGATTTATTTTAGTATGTCAGAGATTAGTCATGAATATTAATTTCCACCTCGGCTGAGGCTCAGTGAAAAAGACTACATGGGTTCAATTTCTTGGGTGTTTGATGAAGGAGTAAAAACACTTATTTAATTAATTGTGTGTTAATTTTGAAATAAAAAAAATCGGGTTTCTTAAAAAAACATGATTGGAAAAGGTGATTCAATTTCAAAAATGTTTCAATGAATATGATCCGTCAACAACGATAAAATACTATTTATTTTACTTTATTATTTTACTGGCAAAATCTCAAAAGCATTACATAGAATAACAATTGCTCACTACAGTAAGTCTCTGGATAAGTAGAAGTGGTTGGCGCATCGGTTGTGGTTTGGACTCCCAACCTCGAGGTCGGGGGTTCAAAACTCTCGCTGTGCAAGTCGCTTGTGTCCTTGGGCAAGGCACTTTATCTACGGTTGTCTCTCTCNNCCCAGGAGTAAAAGTGGGTACCTGGTAGGTTCAAACACAGCCTGCGCTGAATACAGCTGCAACATTATGGAATTCCCCTATGGGGCCTGAGTGTGTGTTCCATATGTGCTTGATCCAGTGATCCGGGATAATAATGTTCAGCGCATAGAGAAGTTTGATATGCGCTATATAAGTATACAATAATAATAATAATAATAATAATAAACTGACAGAACATTACAGGCACCTCTACACACATTAATATCAATGAATATAGAACTGCAGAGGTCCAACACTCAGGGTTTTTTTGGAACGCAATCCTATCTCAAAAAGAACTACTGTACCGTCAAACCAGAGGGCATCCCTCAAAAGGCAAGATTCGAACTTCATTCGAATTCTAATAGGATGCTCACCTACAGGGCCGGCGGAACGTTTTTCAAAGTGGGGGGGGGGGCCTACTTATAAGATGAATG
>NW_022723809.1:0-957 GCF_011630105.1 Anneissia japonica
GTGCTTGTTTATTATGAAACATTTTGAGCTTATTTTAACTTGAATATGTAACGTAAATGATGGGACATTTATCCTATAGGTTGTATAGCATGTACTGTACAAGTGGTACGAGAAGGGCACAGGCTTTCATTGCAGGCTGGATTAGTCTAGTCTTCTGGGTTTAGAGCGGCCACAATCACGTAAGATATTGTTAACGATATTTACTGTTATGAATGATTGTCAACTTCATGAGATTTCATATTTGGTGCTCTATTTGCTATTGTTATTTTTAATTGTTATATTTTAGCTTGTTAATTAAAGAAGAATGTAAATTGAATCATGGTTAACCATACTCTTACTTTTGATACTGAAATCATATATCTTATCAATTGGTTTAATGATACATCAATCCATTGTTATGGTGTCTGTTGTTAATACACTTTTATATTATGATTGTTTTTCTATAACTACGTTTTCACAATTGCAATATTTTAATTAAGTTTTCTTATAATTATGTTTGGTCACCAGACAGCAAATCAGACAATAAAACAAAGTAAAACCCAAGAGAAGCTGTACATTTGTTGTTTGCGTCGTTTGTGTGGTAGTGTTTGCTCAGAAGACGCCCCATAGAGTGTTTGAAGTTTGCGAGTGTGAATTCAGCATTCTACAGTGAGTGATTACGCTTAAAGTAAAGATGTCTACTCGAGAGGAAAAGACAGATTTGTTGCGACAACGGAGGACACGGAAAGGTGCTCTGACGCGTTTGCTCAACACAATGATGGCGACCATCGAAAGCGATGAGGTCAATTATGAAGCTGTGGGTGAGCTGTTGACGAAGAGCCAGGAAGCGTTCAATGCTGTCGAAGAGATTCACATAAAGCTAACTGACGCAGCAGATGATGATGAAGCGGATGCATATGAAATGTGGATGGATGAGTGCCATGCCGCATTCTGGAAGGTTCGCACTGTTGCCATAAG
>NW_022723810.1:0-1688 GCF_011630105.1 Anneissia japonica
AAACACCAAAAAGAGAAAATTAAGTAATTAGAGTTCACTTTTAGCTTGACTTGGGCATAGGCATACCATACCACCTATTTTAATGGGTTTTTTTTGTTTTTTTTATAAAATTATTGAATACACTTCATATTTATAGCATTTCTGATTAGATACGATTGTAACTCTTTGGGTAAATTGCCAAGAGAAGCTGAAATATATAAGTAAAACATTACTTAAAGTTTAGGCAAGACTTTCTTTATTCCCTGTTACCTTATGCAGAAGAAAGTTGATAATCGTTCACTGATTTTGGAGAAAAGTAGTCTCCAATCAAAAGACGCTAAGTACGAACTAAAAGGAAAAAAACGAAGGCAGAAGCTTGATTCGACTTTAATCCCTGTCAAATACTTCACTTCATACATCGCAAATATTCGCGACATGAGAAAATTTAAAATGAAATAGTCGAATAGATAAGAAATCAAAAATAAAATGGAAAAGAATAACAAAATGGAATGAGGGGGTAATTTAAATTTTAAAATATGTTTGCAGTTTTTTTTATAATTAAACATTATTGTAGAAATAATTATATCATAAAATTAACCTGATTTTTCCTCACTGTTGTAATAATCTTTCTTTTAAACTCGTCAAACTTTGAAACAATGTTCCATGTACAAGGACCTCGGTGTGACTAAATATTAAAGGGTGATGGTCAAAGGTGAATGACACAATGATCGAAAAACAGTTTGTATAACTATTTGCCGTATTGATGCGTGTGTGTTTGTGCGCACACACTTTTATGGGCTTGACGGTAAAGTGTAAACAAATATTATGACCATTATTATTAAAGTTGTATATGTGAAAACAGTTTGCTGTATAGTTAAAAGTTTTCTCCACACCACTGGCCACATGTTAAAAAAAAAAAACGATGTATAGGCCTACTTGTTTTTTTAAATTTTTTTTATATTTTGTTTTATTTGTTTATTTGTTTATGGGACAGTATGCGTGAAAACTGAAATTTATACTGAGGAGAGTTATGATGTGGGCGGGGGTATGCACTCTCCGAGTGCCCTCTAGAATTGATAAGGCACGTAATGATTAGCAGTAAGACGTTTATCACCTGTTGTAAAAAATTAATATAATCATGAAAAGTTGGTCTAAAAATCATGTTCTCGGACCCCAACATTTTTGCTGATTCTCTGCGGACCCCGACTTGCAGACCATTGTCCTAACTGAAGCCTTTAGGAGGCTTCAGAAAAGATAGGCAATGTTAAGACCTTTGTGTTGAAAAGCATTGCCACAGGTCAGCAGAGGAAAAGAAAGGGTCGTGACAAAGTGCGAGCCAGCGAGTCATGCTAGCCAATGAGCGAGCCATGCGAGCCATACATTTTAAATCCCATTTTTTCACCTTTAAAAAAAATATGAACATATTAATATATATAAATATATAAATAAATATACAAATAAATATATAAATATATATATAAATATATTTATATAAAAATATAAATAAATATATGAACATATTAATATATATAAATATATAAATATATATATAAATACACAAATAAATATACAAACAATATATTTAAAAAAATTTATAAATAAATATATACATATGTATATAAATCAATATACAAATATAAAAATATATAAATAAATACAGTATATATAAAATAATATAATATAAATCATCAAAGGTACATATACAGTTT
>NW_022723812.1:0-615 GCF_011630105.1 Anneissia japonica
ACTTCAGCTGCTTGAAACACTTGCGTTTCTTGAAAGTCTTAGGTCTCTCCTGCACTCCTCTGACCATCTATAAATTAACAAAATGCATCATTTCTAGAATAGTTACCTAAAGACACATCATTTCAAGCATTCTAAAATATCATTAACTTTTAAACTTCTACTGTATATTAATAAAATGTTAAACGTTTCAAACCTCTAACTTTATGCACAATTGTAGACCTACACATAATTATTACTATACAGTAGTTTGACATTTAAATTTACTTTATTGTTCATTCAACTATTATTTTACGGTAACAATGAACCGGTGTTTCCCAGTGGCGGCTCTAGGATATATTTTCTGGAGGGCTAAAGTTGTCCGACAGGGGGACTTGAGCTCATAGGCTCGAGCTGGGAGAAGGGGTTGAGAGGGGGTTCATCTTTCCAAATGAGATTTTTTTAAAGAATATCAACCTCTAGATGGCCGAAAACATCACTCTGAGACTGTGACTTGGTGTGGGCCTATTTTTAAATGTTTTATGGTCTGACTGCCTGACGAGCTCTGTCCGGCGGGGGCTTGACCTGTCCGGGGGGGTCTTAAGCCCCCTTGCCACCAAGCTGGCGCCGCCACTGCTG
>NW_022723813.1:0-3384 GCF_011630105.1 Anneissia japonica
TTTAACTGTTGGCCATATTGCCCCACGGGTTTATGCCATTTCACCACGATGGGGATCCAACTTTGCTTTCAACTGCAGCAGGCTTATACTCGAGGACCTATGACAAATTAATCAAATATATTTCTTGGGCACCAATAAAAAACTGTGTTAAAGATGAAAAAAAAAAAAAAAAAAAAAAAAAAAAGTTAATTTAAAAAAATGATATTTATTTAATGAGGTTCAAGAGCAGTATCAAGATGTCCGGTAATATTTTAGTACATAAAATTAATATAAATTGCATTTCTCTTAGTTTTGAACAAAATTGGTGTTTTTTTTTGTATTTTTAAAAATTGCAAATTCTGTTAAACCTCTTCTAGTGGACGCTTAGTCTCCTCTGTATAGTGGTTTTGTTCATAGTCTCTTGCTCTATTGTAAAGCAGCACACCTATAACAACTACTACTGTGCCCAATCCGCTTAACAAGGTGACTGGATTGTTGAAAACTATTACTGACAGCCATATAAGAAGCGCCCTTTTTGCTGTATTTGCAACACTAAGTAAAGAAATGGGGAAAAGAAGTTTTATAAAAATTATCATTACAGTACAATAATTACAACAACATAATTACAACTACCATTATCACTATCATCAAAATCATCAGTGTCACCATCATCATTATCATTATTCATAGAATCTACCATTGATCATTGCGAGCATTGTCATTGCTGTAACAGCCATCAGTCATTCCTGCCACAATAATTGCAATCATTCTCTGCACCATCATAAACATCAATGTCACTGTCAATTATAAATAAGGTTTTGGTTTAATATGTTCAACATACCTGTGTGTAACCGGTGATATTCTACCCATGAGGGCATATGCCGTTATACTTTGTAAATGGAATACAAATCCATCCATTATCAATGCTACTATTAGAGTTGGATTGGGTCTACCATTCCTAAATGGGATTCCCTGTGAAAAAACATAAATTATCAGTGAGATAAACGTTTGGAGTGAATGTATAACAGGTATTGCTATAATATGGCTAAAACATTTCACCACATTGATGACTATTTAATACTCCTTGTATGATTAATGAATATTCATCAATGAGGTCAACTTTTACATTATCAATATTAAGAGTAATGAATATTCATCAATGAGGTCAATTTTTACATTATGAATATTAGGACCAATGAATATTCAACAACGAGGTCAACTTTTACACTATCAATATCAAGACTAATGAGTATTCATCAATGAGGTCAACATTTACACTATCAATATCAAGACTAATGAATAATCATTAAGTATTCAATGAAGAGTATGTTGCTGGTCTATGACAAAAGTGTGTATCTAAAGTTTGGTTAATGTCGTAATAATTATGTAATATTAAATATTTTCCCAGAAAAAATATCAATAGTTTCTATAGACACATTTCAATGTCTACATTGGCCTGGCTGAAACACTGAGGGCGCACTATACTGGTTGGCAAAAGATTTGTCAAGTATAGGAAAAATGTATGGAAAATCAGGTTACTGGAACAGTGCAGTGTGCCGCCAGATTTTCAGTCAGGCCAATGTAAAAATTGAAAGAGGTCTGATTAGGACAGAAATCTGTTCACACGATCAAATTTTATGTGACAAATAAATGTGACATGAACGTACTTGGCTGTAATGACATCATCATGCCCATATATGGGCTAATCATGCCCATATATGGGCTAATCATGCCCATATATGGGCTCATCATGCCCGTATATAGGCATATCACATTAAATTTGTCACATAAAATTTGATAGCCTGAACAGAGCTTTATGCACTAAAGATGTATTGTCTGAACAAAAAAAAAAAAAAAAAAAAAAAAAAAAAACCTTGATGAATTGATCACAACCCTGAATTGTTCAATTAAAATGATCGAATACATTATTTAACCACCAACTAGAAACAGATCGGAAAATATTTTTCACCAGTACACAGATATTTTAGTATAAAATATATAAAAAAAGGTATTATTTAATAGTCTGTTAATTGATGGGAGAATATTTTCATAATTCAGATTCATAATTTTAAGTTAATCTTACTTATTAGGCAACACAAATATGGAATTGAAACTTATGACAGACAGCACATCTTTAAAATATCTATGCATCTTAATTAGACATACAGTAGGTACTAAACAAAATGAGGAACAGCATTAGGATAAATTAATTTTTTGTTTTTTATTTTCCTTTAACAAATAATGTAATGATGTGATATGTTCCAAAGATTAATTGAAATTTTCATTTTTTTAGCTTATGACAGACAGCACACCATTAAAATATCTATGCACCTTAATTAGACATACAGTAGATACAAGAGTAAACCAAGTCTATTATTCATTAGCTAAAACACATAATTTACAAAATGCCGAACAGAATTAGGACAAATTTAAATGTTCCCAAGATTATATGAAACACATTATTTACAATTAATTAACTGTGTATATTAGTTATCCTTTAAACCTTAATAGGAAACTAAATTTGAATTATCAGTATTTTAGCAAAATTATTTGAGAAAAACAATTTACGTTGGCCTATAGACACAGGTTGCAAACATGTACAGTTGCAATTTGCAACCAGTCTAGACATAGTGCGTATCAATGTTAAATAACTTGTTTTGAAATGTAACAAAATTGAAAATTGTAGTTTACTGTGATTTAACATTTATGTCAGATGAGAGAAGAAGAAAGGCACAGAAGAAAGAACATAATACAGACAAAATATAAAACTTGCCTTTAGACCTGATATTATAATTATTGACTTTCTTCAAATGTCTAATTTGGACTTTGTCCCTGTCTAAAATGAATATGGCACAAATGTAAACATACAGTTACCATAATCATATTTACAGAGCCTAACTTTTAACATTATATCATACCAGACTTAATAAATATGTATACAGTACATGATGTTATGTTGATATTTTCCCCATTTTCAATGTTAAAACAACATTTTTTAATGATTTGGAGATGGTCTCTGACTGAGAAATGGCCAAAATCGTAAACTTTGAAGGCTGATTTCTCAAATATTTTAAACAGCTGTATGTTCAAACTCCTGTAACTTCAGAACAAAATGTCGGATTTAAATTAATCTTTTACCATTTTATAATTTTCATTTTACTGCTTAACCCTGTATTAATAACAAAAAAAATCTTTTTTTTTTGCTGGGCGTCATTGGTTTGGCTTGTCTTTGCCACAAATGTGAACTTACTAGAAAAAAATACCAGGATGGTATAAGGAGACAAACTGCTGCAGCACTGGTGTAGAACTGCAGTTCAGGAGGACTGTAAAAAAGAAACATTGGATTAGACTACTGCCCTCTATAGTTTCATTACTTGCTGCTAAAATGATTTAATGCTTTTCATA
>NW_022723814.1:0-601 GCF_011630105.1 Anneissia japonica
GTTCTAAACTTCATGAGATCCAGAGCTCAACTACTACATGTCTTGGGCGATGGGTCTTAAGATCCTAACCCAGCTATTTTTAGATAGCCAATCGGCTCCCAGCATTGGGGAGTGGCCTAATCTATTTATAATAGGGGGGTGGACTGCACCATTTTGTTACACTGCCCCCTCCTCAGATGTATCGGTCCCTTCGATACGCAAGAAACTCATTTATTTTAAACAAACAAGAACAAATTAACTAAGATAAAGAAGTAATCATAATGTCCAATTATCATTATAAGTTATCATATAAGATTACTGAATCATCATTATCAACTTTACAACAAATCACAACATAATTATTAAAATAAAATTTCCATTTAGATTAAGTTTAACAAACGATTAGGTCTTTAGAACTATAACACGGTATATTCTCTTGTTGTCACCACTTCCCGAACTTTCTTTCCATTTCGGTATTCCGTTTTGCAGACAATCTCCTTCACGGTTTTCACTCTTCCCTGCAACAAAGCCTCTAAATCCACTAAGGTCCTCTTAGTCTGGATCCACCATCTCTGGTGCTGGCACCACCACTTCAGGCACTGGTATTTCTACCTTTGGCAGT
>NW_022723815.1:0-683 GCF_011630105.1 Anneissia japonica
CGTCCCGACAGCAAGCCACCACGGTGGTGTTTGGGAGCGCATGATAAAAACAGTAAGGAGTATTTCGGATGCACTTATGTTACAACATAGGGCACAACTTAATGATGAGATGTTGATAACTTTCATGGCCGAGGCTGAGGGCATTGTAAATAGTCGACCCTTATGTACCACTGAGGATGCTAGTTTAGAGCCACTGACCCCAGCACATTTACTCATGATGAAGCCTTTTGTACCGCCTCCACCGGGCAACTTTAACAGAAATGGTCGTTATAGCAGGAAAATGTGGAGACGAGTCCAGCACCTGGCCGAATGTTTCTGGTCAAGATGGCGCAAGGAGTACGTCCACCTTCTACAGAGTAGGCAAAAATTGAATGTGACGAGACGAAATATGCGAATAGGAGGTGTTGTTATGGTGATGGATGAAGGCGCAGCCCGAAGCACTTGGGAGCTAGGACGTGTAACCAAAGTCATGCCTGGTCAAGATGAACTTGTCAGGAAAGTAACCCTGTACTCAGGAAGAAGAAAAATGGAGATCCAACGACCAGTGACTAAGTTGGTGTTACTAGTAGGCAACGAATCTTAAAGGTGTTGCTTAAGATACTGTAATTAAAAAAAAACAAAAAAAAAAAACTCTAATTAAACTAAATAATAAAACAAAAATGTGTCATACCTGTTGGTAATTT
>NW_022723816.1:0-678 GCF_011630105.1 Anneissia japonica
GTTTGGGATATATACAGTTGAGCAATAATATCTTGCAAATGTTTTTATTGTGTTTGAATTCGACAATTATAAGTTTAATATAATCAAAAATAGTCTCTTAATACTAGCTAACATCTCCCGAATAAATTTAAAAATAAACGCCTTTTTCAATTAAATTAAAGTATGAGATGCTACTTGAAGATTTTCTGTGTAATACAAATAAAAGACAATTGCCCTTTTATTTGTATGTATATGCAAATAAGACATTCCCCACAACCCCAACCTCCACTCCCTAAACTTCCGAAAATTCTAAAGTCGAAGCAAAACGAGCAGTTATTGGTCTCGAAATTCAAGGCACTGTTCCGTTATACCATGGTGAAAATAGTGCAACTTACATATTAGCATGATAAAGTTCATTGGAAAAACTTTTAATGACGTTGTATGTATACACTAATACTTTGCGAATCTTGGAATTTTTAAAGAAATCTTGGGATTTTTAAGACTCAATCTTTGGAATTTTGATTTTTCCCAGTGGTCACACTGCCCAGTACAATTTTTCGATGTTTATTCGTGCGGGAAATTTACCTATATTGCTTAATTTTTTTCATTGTGGATCAATACAAATAAAAGCTGTTTTTTCCAACAAAAGATTCACAGAAATTGTCACCGCAGCTAAGAAACACACGAATGCACAACAAT
>NW_022723817.1:0-5463 GCF_011630105.1 Anneissia japonica
GATTTTTTAAAAATATTATAAAACCTCCATGATATGAATAACTGAAATACCGATACAATAATGACGTGATACGGAAAATGACTCCATTAACCAGTAATCCTTTCATTATCATAATCTTCCATCAACCATGAGAAATCATAACAATACTCAACGGTTAGCCAAGCGTGTTTTCCAAAATTGGATCTTCTATTCCGGTACGTATACATATTAAAAGTTCATACACACCAGTTGGTTAAGCTAACAGTAATCACAAATCACAAAGCTTTTATTCAATCGGAGACCACAAGACAACTATACTTGTATAATTGCCTCAGATTCAATCATACTTCTTAGCCAATCATAACGTTTGCTTGAATGCTTGCAATCAATCAAAAACAATACTCAACAACCTGTTAGCATACTGTATATGACTACTGTACCGAGCAAACCACATACTGTCAACGTACGATACGGCTACTTTACAGAGCAAACCACTCACCAACCTGTTAGCGTACTGTATACGATAACTGTACCGAGCAAACCACACTCACCAACCTGTTAGCGTACTTTATACGATTACTGTACCGAGCAAACCACACTCACCAACCTGTTAGCCTACTGTATACGATTACTGTACCGAGCAAACCACACTCACCAACCTGTTAGCGTACTGTATACGATTACTGTACCGAGCAAACCACACTCACCAACCTGTTAGCCTACTGTATACGATTACTGTACCGAGCAAACCACACTCACCAACCTGTTAGCGTACTGTATACAATTACTGTACCGAGCAAACCACACTCACCAACTTTGCGATACTGTACAAATACGATTACTGTATACCGTAACTATATAAGAGCACTGTCTGTAATCTACACGCAAAGAAGATGGCTTCACCGCAATATACAGCGTAAGTGTTAACCAATATTACTTTACATGTATTTTAGATTTACGTCATAACGTAATTTTATACATTTCTAACTTGCATAATTGATTAAATAATGTTAGAAATGAAAAGAAAATTTATTATAATGAAATTAAAATGGTATATTCACCAATAAAAATAAAATCGACATCGGAATTTTTATTAGGCTAAGCAAAGAAATCAATCAATAATTTATGTAAAATGATTGTTTTTCTTAATTATTTGTCTGTTCCTTCTTTTAAATAACTTGAAGCATTATCAAAACCTAATGATAGACTGTAATGATGTTAATAATCATTCAGACCACAGCACCTCCTGGATTCAAAAGTTGACAAACCCGCCTCCGTTCCATTGAGGGCGTACAGTTGTCGGATGCACGGCATTGTGGACAGACAGCACATCAATGTTGTGTATAGTAGATTATAAAAAAATAATTAATTTATTAGTAATCAAAATGAATATGTTATAATCAATTACTGTAATATTTATCATGCATACATTATATCGGTTCACTGATATTACAGTATAACTGATTTATTAGCTATTTTAGTAAAGTAGTAACTTTGTTTTCTTTTGTCATCGCAGTGACAGCTTATTCACAGCTGTAAGGGGCCAAAAATGGGATGAAGTAAGAAACATTATCAGAGCCGCTCCTGAACTCGTAAATGAAAGACCGGTATGTAATGTAGACAGTACTCAAATATAGTTCAACATCATTTAATTCAAAGGATAATTACAACAAATGGTAATATTAATTATATTATTAATAAAAGCACCTTTCTTGCAAATATAAGCTCATCATGCAACGTCACCATTAAAGACATTATTAGGGCAAACTAAGAATGACACTGAAACAAAAACTAATAAATGTATAGCTTATATGTATTATTGTGCCAAGGAAAACATAAAAAAATCTTTAAAAAACCTTTTTTTTAAATTAACACAAACATATCAACCTGAACATATAAATTAATGTATTTAAAAATGTTTACAGATAATTTTACAGCGAAAATGATAGAAACACAAAGTCACAGGAATTGTTTATTATTTGTATTGTAATTATCAAGTCAAGTTAAAAATAGCAGGGTACAAACTTATTAACTTCATAATTGTTATGCTCAAATTAATAATTTGTATATTATTGCAAAATTAGCAAATTGGTTTCAATTATTTTTTAAATGATTTGTTTGTCATTTTTAGAGGGCTATACCTCTTTAAGGACTAGGCGTACATAGTACACTGATACCACTAGTTTAAAAATCAGTTATTTCTTATAATTACCACAGTGTGCTTACTAGCATACCGGTCAAAAGATACTTGGTTGCATTGTTTAATCCTATCAAATAGTGTTACACATTCCTTATTATTTCTCACTAAATGTTAATCAATTCAGTCAATAATGTATTTACAATAGAAAGTTAATGGCAATGGGTGTAATATTTGAATTATTGTTTAAACTTCGATTGTGTGAGCTCTTCTAGCACCAAAACTCTCTGAACTTGCACTGACAACAAAATATTTAAGTCTAGCGCCCTCATTAGTGTAAAATCTACCTATTTTAAGAACCTCATTAAGATACTTGATATCAGTGCTTACCGTATTTAGTGACTACTTATAGTCTAAATAATGTTGTTTAAAACTATTATGTTAGATTTGATTATTCAATACTATTCTTTTGTATAACTTAAATGCTCCGCCTTAAATTTATTAATTTGCGCTTAATAATAAAATTCATTGCACTTGTTCACTCCTACTAGAAATTGCTTGTATGCAATTGTTACACTGAAGATGACAGTTATACTGAAGAAACATGTTGTATCCAGTTTAGCCTAAATGGTTGAAATCGGTTGTGATTATTAAGACGTTTTTGTTGTTGTACTCATTCAAAACTTTTGTCTAAAGAACCTCTATTCTCATTATTGACTTTTTTTTTGTTTAAAAAAAAAAACAACAATGACGACGACGATGATAATAAATGATATTGATAATAATTTGATAGATTGATCATAATACTATAATACAAACAATATTAATAATGCTATATAATGATAATGATAATCAACAGTAGAGAAATTCCGGTAATTAAAGTACTTATTACAAGACACTAATATAAATCTTTTTGTTAACATTTCTAGAGTCATCTTAGATAGCATCAACAATTTTAATTTGTGCTTTTGGTTTTAGGTTTGGTTTTTCTCCTGTTTTCCGTATATATATGTTATATCAAATAATGAATCAAAATCATACCAAATTAGACCATACACAATGATACAATTATACAATTAATTAATCATCATTAATTAATTAATTAATTATCATTGATGCAATGATACAGTTGTAAAATGTCCATCATCAGAGTCTTCTCCCCCTGCACCAGCCACCAGCGGTTTCACCCTATGACCCCTGGCCATGGCCCATGCGCAGCTGAACTATTCACTCACAAACGTAGGTACAGTAAGAGCCTATTCTTTATGCCATTATGCCGACTTCTTGAGTATCGCTACTGAAGTTATTGTGTGCTCATGATCAGTTTGTTATTTTTTATTTATTTTATAGTTATTTAACTTTATTTACCAACGGTAACCAATTACTAACAATCATGTGGCCCTCGCATAAAAAACAGCAAACATAAACGACAAAGCAAAGTTAAAAAATAAAAAGCATATAATGTTAAAACAATTATTGGAATAATAAAATTCAATAAAGAGTAAGTGTATATATAAATAGAATAAATATGGAATATGTATATACATAGTTAAAAGCATTATATGTTACGGTGACCTTCAGGGATATTTCCATATGGAAATTTTTTTTTTTGGGATGTAAGATATTCTTAACATGTTTTAAATAAGATTAGGGCCTACAGAGGACGCATTTCTAATTTCATGTTGTAGAGAATTTAAAAATTTTGGAGATTGTAGACAAAACTGTCCTTTGTGCATGGATTAGTGGTTGAAACGTCTTCAATTTTTTTGTACTGTGTTATCATAAAAAAGAAAGTTATTGCAATGGGCCTATTCATCCAATAGTTTAGTAGTAATAATAATAATCATAATAATAATAGTTAAATAAAATTATTATTATTATTAATTGTTTTTATTTTTATTATTATTATTATTATTTTTATTATTATTATTATTATTAATTATTATTATCATTTTTAGCAGGAAATAGGTACATGATTTTTGTAGGAAGATAGAAAGATCTTATGGTACAAATAGCATCTGAACTAACGAGGGCGCTAGATAAGAATTTTTGGTTGTCAGAGAATCATCGAGGTATCTTAATTACTGTGAAAACAGTAACAAAAACAAAAATAATATTTTTTTCCTAATAGAACTAATTGAAAAAGAATCATATCAAAAGTTGCTATAATTGAAATAGGTTACATTACACAGAAGACTAGTAGTTACCCACCTGAGAGAATTGAAATGCGTGAGTGACTGCTTCGACGATCTGAGAATTTCTATTTTTTTCAGGTTTGTTGAGTGTTTGTTGACAATAGCAGGTACATCAACAAAAATATTTTTAATAAAGCCACGTAGGCCTACAATTTGCGTTTCACTTTATGTTTAATTGCAGCACCCTAATTATGTACACAAACATATCATTAGGCCTACTTAAACAATCAAGAAATGAATTGGATATCAATTTTTAGTAACTTGTCAGTGAATTAATGTATTCACGTACTTTTGTACTTACAACTGTGTGAGTTTGATGCTGGCAACTGCACTCTCTAACCATTTTGTATATCTTAAATAAAATCAATTTCTTCTGATTTTAAATACATTTTCCCTTGATTCGTGATAATTCGGTATACGCATGGACAGCTAAATGCGTGACAAATTGATGATCTCGCGTGTGTTTCTTTAAAATGCGTGTTTCTTCTAAAATCAATTTGAAATGAGAGACTGTTGGTAACAATTCAAAAGATGTCAACCATTTTAATTTTTAGCAAAATCAAAACTATAAGTAGGACCGTATTGATGAAATCTTAGTATACTGGATTGACCATATTCGCCAATTAAATAAGAATATTTGGTATAGCATATTTTTTTTTATTATTAATCACTCTTTTAAATATTCTTTATAACATTACAAACCTACCATGTATGGACTATGCCTCTGGCTTTTGAATTATTTATTTGAAGGACAAGAAGTGTTTAGAGTTGATAAGTTCCGAGTTGTAAGCAACTTATTATACCGTACTTTATGAAAGTAATCTGCTTGCCGGAAAGACCATTGGAAATTTCACAATTTCAAATGCTATCATTTTCATTTGTACTACAATACATTATTACGGCAACTATGGGATTAATCTAATGCTTTACTTCCTGCTTATGAGTTTATTTTCTCCTTGTTGTGTAAAATCATCACAAAACGAAAGTGATGGAGCCTAGATTTGCTCGATGGCAGGGGAGGGGCAATGATCCAAAACCTCTGGAGGATCCCATAGGGCGCCCTTAGGCCCGTAAGCTTTGACAATTGAGAGATTTTTTTTAAATGCTTAAGGTCCGTAATCGATTGCACAGCCTCATATTCTGTAAAAGCTA
>NW_022723817.1:7032-28112 GCF_011630105.1 Anneissia japonica
AGTCATTGCGCCTTGAATGAGGAAGAGAAGCAGCTCACAACCAAAATAAAGGTGTTGAAAATTACTGAAAAATCAGTTTTACATAAAACAATCATAGTCATGTTTGATCTTGTTTTGATCTGTATTGAACACTGATTATGAGTAATTAAACTTTCAATAAGAAATTCGAAAAAAATACATAAGCTAAAAAAATATTTTTTAGGAGGTGGTGATTTTAACTTGTACAAAACATAGGGCGTCCATGTTGATTGAAAGCCAAACAAATGAATGATTCTGAATCGCCCACGAACCAATAAAATTTGCTGAAAAACAGCTTTAAATAGAAAATTCACATTCATGTTTAGACTCGTTCGAGTTGTCAATGTGCACTGAATATAAATATTACACTTTTATAGAAAAAATCAATAAAAAGTATAATGACCTAAAATATATTTTTTTAAAGAGATGATGTGTTGTATATTCTCTGTTTTCATATTCCTTGTTCATTGTGTAGTATGGTGGTTGTATTCTACATCACATTGCGGCACTCGGCTACGCTGAGCCACTGAGAGCAGCACTCAGGATTTCTGCAGGCAATGTGAATAGGCAAGACACGGTACGTATAGGAAACAACACATTATTCATTGTAAACAGTGAATGACAAATCGTCATTATGTAATTAATAAATTACTCATAAAATTATAACTAAATATTTAATATTAAATATAATTATGGTTGTAAAATACTGTGTATTATACTTTTATTAATGTTCAATTGCTTTATTGTGGTTTTAACCGTTGAGTGAAAGCCAAGCAAATTAATGATTCTGAATCAAAATTTCTTGTTTGAAATAGGGCGTCCATGTTGTGATAGCAATTGTTTCTGAATCACTCAAAGTAAAAAGCGTGTTTAAAATTTCGGAAAATCAGCTTTTTTTCAGCCATTTTTGGAATTGATTTTGTTTCTATTAGTATTGTATACACAATATGATGATGACATTTTTCATTAAATAGGCCTATTTCTACATATGTATGTAGGCCTAGGCTAGGCCGGGCTATGTAGTCTAGCCTAAGTATATGAGTACGCGAGACAAAGCATGAACAATTAAAAAGGCTGTAAAAACAGTTAAAAAATACAGCAAGGTTTCAACCTGGCCACTTTTTTGACAAGCTTAATTAATTTATTAGGATTTGAATAGGAAGAAAGGTTAAATTCCACTGTATGTTTACTACGGGTATTTATTAGACTCAACCTACTACCCCCTTGACATAATTCAGGAACCACAAGTCTGTGAAATTTGGGGTAAACTTTTAATGATAGTTTATATAATATTTTCTTCTCTTTAGTATAAGTTTTATAATTAATTAAGCATTAGCATGCATCTAGCATGCATTAGGATGCACTTTTTTCTTCAGTTGAAATTCAGTGTGTATGGGCTTTGCTTTATCCAAATAATCAAGTAGGTCAAACTATACATAATGAGATTTTTGCAAAAATCAGGCTAAGGTTCCTATTTATTATACACTTGCCTAGGACTTTCTATTCATTTCTTCACTATTGCCTGGTCAACTGACATGAAACAAGAAAAAAAAACATGCCTTCCATATATTTATTTATGATAGTTCTAGTATGTAACATCTTGCTTTGTAATGCACCTCTATTAAATTGATACGTATTGATTGAAGTGTACCATAGAATTAGCGATATTATTTTTCGTTCATTGATCGAATCTTAGATTTTGTCATTGTCAAAAAGCAAAATACTAAATTAACAAAAATTAACAATTTTTCTCCTGAATAAACCTGTCTGTTTTGAATTCAAAGTGTTATTGTTTAGCTTCATCATAGTTCTAATAATAGTTTAAAACATATTTTTATATAAAATATTTTTAAAGGTACTATTACAGAACATCATGTAAATTGGTCTGTTAGTTAATTGTCAAAATAGAATAATTTTCCTGGTCCATAGGCCACTGGAATGCCTCACGTGAGCCCCTCGTCGCCCCCCTGGCCTCCAGCCTCATTTGCTTGCTTCGCTTGCAACCTGGCCACTGGCTACAGCCCTGTTTGAGCTGTCAATGTACGGTTGCATTTTTTGACAGATGCTTACCAGTATGTTAATAATTAGGCCTACTCATGACACAGGCGAGTTTATCATTCAAAATACACATCGTCGTCTAATGTAAACACACTGATGTAATACAATTAACTTGATTAGTGTTAGTGCGTACTGCAGCACAATTGGCATACGCACAACTAATGTGTAGTGATCAAAACAATCGACGACCGCTACAACAACAGGGTGAATATTGCAGTACAGTAGAGAGTGATTGACTTACCATATAAAACAATCAGTGTAGTTTTATATTATGATATACGAAGGTTAAACTTATGCATAAAAACACATTATACGAGCATAAACTTTATTATTTTAATTTTATTACAGTACGCATTATTGACCAAAATAAACTTTATTATAAATGAAGTTTGTTTTGTCATTATTATTATCATTACTGTTGTTACTGCCATTGTCATATTTTTTATTTCTCTATAATATATCAGTATTTTGGTATTATATGATTTATAAATAAACACATCTATTAGTATTCGTGTTATTATCTATAGTATTAGCATTATTATCAATGCATTTCCCCATGTAGCCTAAATGCTGTGTGATAATGGCATTAAAAAAATTCTTGTGTTGGCCACGTTTTGGCAAAATCTTTAAAAAAAAAAAAAAAGGGTAGTTCAGTAGGATTTTTTTTTTTTTTTTTTTGACCGATGATGTGTTTATGCCTAAAAAGTAGAAAAAATATTAAGAACACAACAAACACGATTTTAAAATCTATATTGAAGAGCAAAATAATCGCATAACACTGTTGCATCGCCTACCGTTGCAAGATAAGCTTATTCCACATTTCTTAACTCATTGAATATATTTTTCATTGTAGTAAATAATAAAATAAAATAAAATGATGACCCTCAATTTTCGAACATTTTGGTTCGGTTGGTTGTAGCCAACACAATAACTTTTTTTGTTTGGCCTAATTTCTTATGATGAAAAAATGCAGCAATAAAATAAATTGAATAGAATGGAATAATCATCATAAAGGACATTTTTAGTATAACATGATAGTACTTTTAAATTATTGTATTGAATGAAAATTGTAATGAAAAATGTATTTTATACAAAGTACAAGTTGGTTATATTTACCTAAATTTTAACTGTAATGTTTTAGATGGCATCATTTTTCTTGTTTACAGAGGTGTTGACTGTGTCTGGATTATTATTCACATTATGCTTTCAATTATTTGTATGGTTATGAGCTCTCACTGATTAACACTGTTTTCAATTGTGTTACAGGAGGGCAATACTCCACTTCACTGGTTGTTACGAGCTCACCATTCATACCGAGATCACACAGATGCAGCACGTTATTTATTAACGTATGGAGGAAATGCCAAGTTAAAAAATGAGGTAAAGTAGATAAATGACGAAGATTATTTTTATTATTATTATTATTAGTATTATTATTATTAGGCCTATTATTATTATTATTATGAATATTTTGATAATAATGATGGTGATAAGGAGCATACTAAAATGATTGATGGCAACCATAATGTCGATATGGTAGTGGCGACTAAGGATAATAGGATTTTGGCCTATACACTCAGGCGAAATATTTATTCACGATCGTTGTAACAACCATTGATTTTCTTCAGCGTTTTATTGTTAACATGAATCTCTACAAGATGCAAATGTAGAATTAAAGATTAATTAAATTGATATGTAAATTTATTCAATTCAGTTTTTTTTTTTGTGTAACATTTGTTGAAGCTTTAATGTAATTGTATTTCTTGATTAATATTAATTAATTTTATGAGGTATGATTATGTGATTGTCGTTGCAGCGTGGTCAAACTCCAGCTGACGTGTATGTGGATAACGAATGTAGGGAGTACGATTCTAGAAAAAGAGAAGAACAGAAAGAAATGCTCATGCGTCTCTTACAAAGTGAGCTGTTCATACCAACATAGTTCATATTTAATTAATTGTTTTTGTTTATATAAATCATTTTGAAATTCATAGTAGTATATTTATTTGCATTGTGTATATTTAGTAGGAAATTCATGAAACACCAAATGTACATTTATTTTTATGTGTCATCTATTTTGCTATTGTATTTATGTGTATCGTACAGTGTATGTTATGTACTGTACTTACGTTTAAACACAGTAAATAAGAAACCCAATGTTAGTGGTATTATATACAGTATTTTGATTAGTGATCCAGGCAGCTGTTGGTTGCGCTTTGTGATGTTTTACAGCATTTTTTTATGCTTGATTCCCACAGAATGATAGCAATATCACTCAGTATATCATTGAATATAATACTGTAAAACATTTATTCAATGATGAAAATAAAACTAATACTCTAGGCCTATATTTTTTTGTTCCCCATCATAATTTATTCCTCCTTCTTTTGGAGTAAATCAGTTTTAATCCTTCTTTTTTGTTTTCAAGTTGCGTTTATTTGGGTTAAACTGCTGTCCGTAATCACAAATGGGTATGATCAAAGTAATCGTTGTACCATTGATAAGAATATTGTTATAGGGAAAGAAATGCGATGTGTTAAAGACCTCTCTAGTAAATAACGATATTGCAGGGCTCAATAATATTATCAATTTTTTTTTTTCATATCTAACGAGTTTCATGAGGTAATTCAATGTGTAAATCAGCAATATTTATACTTAAAGCGGGGATGGTTCCAATGGAAATCTTGGCGCGTGGGCACGAAGCAATGGAAGCTTTTAATGATGCTCTAGCTGAGGGAGAAGCAGAGGTTAATCAAGGAAGGACAGTTTTCATGGGCCTCGAGAGAGTCGGAAAAACATCTACTATCAAGTCATTTTTAAGGAATACGTAAGCTAAATATATTCAGTGGTTGCTTTCGCTACGTTAGTTAACCAGTTGAAGCCTTCAATAATGATTTTTAATTAACCTGTAATTCAAATATTCTTTGTATTAAATTCAATAATCGACAACTTAAATGAATGTATTCATTAATATCAATCCATTTCCACACATTTATTTATATATTAATTTAAATATGGACGTTCTGTACAGTAATGTGTATCTATATTATGCTTTCTGTAGTAGCAATATCTTTAGATTATTCATTTCATTTTGCTTTAGTTTTGATCCAAATGAGGATATTACGGACGCAATTGCCAACACAAAGGTGTGTACCCACGAATTGCACGATGAATTGAATTGGAAGGAAGCACCACCTGATCATTGTAAGTAAAGCAAAACACTTTTATACTTTTTGTACAAGTAATATAAATCCATACCGAGCCACGTGGCTCATATGTACTGTAACTCCAATTTCAAAAAGCGTGAAACGAATGAAAGCGGGATGTTCAGCTGGAGCGCTGGTCAACCACAGGTTACTCCCAGCAATTTTCTAATACCCAACTGATACAGCTGGGTAGATTGAAGCAATGTAATAAAGTGCCTTGCTCAAGGGGACAAGCGAAATGCACAGTGAAGGATTGAAACCCGACGTCAAGGAGGGGATTCCAAATAATTTCCAGTGCACCTAACTGCTTTCACTAAATGTGAAACCTTCCTTGTACCTATCTTATAAGTCAAGGTGAGCAAAGTGCGATCTGCGGGCCGCATGCGACCCAACAGTGATTTTTTTGAATATAAAATGAATACAATAAAGTGGTGTAAAAGCAGTGCTTGGAGGTTTTTAGAAGCGCACTGGAAAGATCAAAGTTTGCGTGTGGCCCTCGGTGTTAATTCAGAAATTCCCTTTGGCCCTCCGACCGATTTTTATGCCCCATCCCTGCTATAAGTCATTTTTGTGCGCAGTTCGGATTATTGTAAATGGTCAGTAAATATGCAGATCAGCATTCACAAAGAGATCAGTCTAAAATCAATTATTTAACTAACGAAATGAAATTAATCATATAATAAATTATATCTTATTCAAATTACAGTAATTATTTATCTCTGAACAGCTGGTGCCAATGACATGTATGAAGCAAAAATGGCAGATTCCATAGCGAAAAAAATATTAGAACAAGAAACGGAGAATGTAGAAGTAACAAGACAAGTAAGATTTACACACTATCTTGATGATATTCATGAGCATTTAAGTTGGTTAATAATGAAATATTTAATGCTACTAATAATGACAAATAATGGATAAAATCCAGCTAATGTATACGATGGTTAATTTCTTATTTCTTTTTGTTTACAATTATTTCAAGAGCGTGTTATCACCAGCTAAAGCAGAGACGAAAGATAACCAGGGTAAGGTGTACGTGTTTACATTTCGTAAAAAATTGATCAAATGAATATATTATATTTATTGGTATTTCACACGGAGGGCCATCACACCTCTATTAACAACATAATTGGTATGGTTGCTCATGGAACAAGTATTGAAGGAACATTTCCAAAAGAATACCACATGGAACAGCTAATTTGGAACTTGGAACAATAAAAAACTCCCTCACTGACCCACTGACACTGCACTATACCAATTCTGAAATCAAGTACTACCAAAACCTTGTAGGGTCAGTGGAAACCCCCACTATTTCTTGGTTTTGAAATATGAAATTTAATTTTTATTCTGAATCTTCTATAAGGACAATCATCATTGAATGTTGACGCCAGAAACCCGAAAATAGAATCAGATACCAAAGAGCAGACACAGGCACAATCGATGGAAGAGGTCCCCGAAACCATTGCCACTAAAGTCCAGGAGCGAATAACAGAACTCAAGTTCACAAGAGGAAATGCGACGCAAGAATGGCAAAAATCTGGCAACGATTTCATTATGAGCATCTGGGACTTCGGGGGCCAGCCGATATATCATGTGATACAACGAGTAAATTCTATACATCAAATAATAAATTATAGTTATTATTAAGTTACAAAAATAATTATTAGGTATTTAAATGAGTTTTCAATAGTAAAAAAAATAGATTGTAAATCATTTTCTTGTAGATATTTATGGTATCTTTTGCCGTTATTTGTGTGGTATTTAACCTGGAAGATGATCTTGACTCCCCAGCTAAAGTCAGGGATCCAACCACTGTAAGCATTATTTCTTACCAACATTTATTCATTAGCAGGTTTTGCATGAATTTTATCAACTTTAAAATCAGGATTAAGTGGTGTTATACAGATGACTCACAGTACATTATTACATACGATATTTTCTTCAAATTATGTTATTAATTTTTGTTTAATTTCAGGGTGATATATACGAACACCGAATGACAAACCTTGAGTTCATTCTGTACTGGATTCGTTCAGTATATACAAACAGTAAAGATTCAAAATTGGATGATGGGCAACTTTCACCGCCAGTACTAGTGATTGGTACGCACTTAGGCAGCCTCAAAGGGAATGAAGAGGAACAGAAAAGAAAGGTAAACAACTATGTTATACACCCATACATCAAGTAAAAAATAAAACAGTATAAAGTACCGTAAATATCATAAATATACCACAATAAAAATAGAAGGTAATAAGTTATACCGCATAAATTAAATGTGTACAAGTATATAACCATGAAGCATTTTTTATATGACGATATATTCAAAATGTGACTACAATAACAAATTGATATTGCCACACAAATATAAAACACATGAATCATATAAATGCCTGATGACAAAAGGGAGACGCAAGCTAAGACGCAAAATGACAAATTCTAATTTTTTTTTTTTTTTTTACAAATATTTGAATTACATGACTAATCCTATATGACGTTAAACTGCATTCAGTCAGGCCGCTATTTTTATAGAATAAAACATCAAAACAGCCAAGCACATTAGTTTAGTCCACCTTAAACACACATGGCCAAATCCTTAACGTTTCTTCCATTGTGTTTTTTTATAATAATCATCACAGCTCACAGCACTCCAATCCATAAACACAAGGTATAATGATGGAATTGAACCAGGGCCTAGAAAGTGTCGCTGCGCACTTCCATTTACCTGCTCTGCTCTTTCTCTATGTGATGTGGCATACGGAAATTTTGCTTATTTAAAGGATGGTTAACGGATGTGTTTATAGGCCCAAATTCGGGATTGTTACTTCAGGATAGCTACAATTTATTTGATCAATTAAATGATTTACTAATTAAAATTACTATTTGATTAATTCATTAACTACCACAAAGACATCACTAGAATTATAATTTCGGAATTATTACAAAGAGTATTTGTTTCGGGTGTACACTAACAATCCATATCTAAAAAAAACTACTTTATTTGATTGGCCATTTTAGCGATGGTGGATAATAGGGTGACCATTGATTAGCTCAGTAATTGGCTAATCTGGTGGTAGCCACTGTGTGTGTGCAGAACCATGAAGATCTCTAGGTTCCCGGTTTTCCCATCGCTGCCTCTTCTTGTGTTTCAGCTAGAGGGCTGAAATAAAAGTTTCATAAGCGCACTGTCTTTCGGATGAGACGTTTAAGCCGTTGGTCCCGTGTGCATTATGGCCCATGTGCATGTAAAAGAACACAGTACCCTTCGGATTGTCTCCCGGTGTACTGCCCAATCACAACCAGAATGACCCCACTGGAAATAAGTCTTCCTGGGCTATCCTTGGAGTTTACACCAAATAAATCCAATCCAATCCACTGAAAATCAATGAACATGACCACTTACACATTGCCATCATTATCTTGCTGTTTATGTTGCTTTCGTTGCTGCAGTGGACATAGTTGATCTTGTTGTCAATACTTTTTCACATTTATGTCTGATGATTAATATTTACGTTTAATTTCAGGCCGAAGAAATATTCAATAAAATTCGGAAAGCATTGGAAGGGAAACCTTATGAAACAATGGTGTCAAGTTTCTTTGCTATTGAGAACAGCTTATCGTTCGCAAGGAGCAATGCTTTTAAAATTATGAACCAGATTTTAAAGTTTGCAAAGAAGATGGTTAGGAAACTACCTTTGAAATGGCTGCTTGTTCAACAAGAAATCCAGAAGTTGAAAGTGGAACATATCTATTTACCAACCAAAGAGGTAAAGCATCTATTCAACATTCTTTAATTTTAAACTCTAAATCATACTCCCAAACATCCTGAAAAATCCAGGAATTTTTTCTGCATAAAAGGAATTTCAGCTGTTATTGCCATTGCTTTAACCTCTGTCATTTGTATTTATAGTCTTCTACACACGTTTGAAACCATTAAACTTGGTGTTAATCGGTGCAAGCTTTTTCTTCATCAGGTGATTGCTTTGGTTGAGCGGTGTGGGGTCAAACAAGACGCTCAAAGGGTGCTGCTTGAGTATTTACACGACCTTGGTGAGATTCTTTACTTTCCTGATGACGAAGCCTTAAGGAATATTATTGTTTTAGATGTGATGCAATTAGTCGACATGCTTAAAACAATAATCACCGTTATTGATCCAAAGTTAATGGTAAGCTCAACTTTACACAATTTTACATTTATTTATTCCCGATATATTTTTATAGGCTAATATAAAAGCATAGCAGGATTTTGAGCTAAAATTATTAAATTTCAGAAACCAAAGCACAGAGAAGCCTGGAGGAGATTGGACAAGGGGATCCTAGAGGAGCATCTGTTAAGACACCTATGGAAGGAGTTCAATTTTTCAGATGAAACGTTCGACTTCTTTGTATCTCTCATGCAGAAGTTTGGGCTGGTCTGTGAGAAAAAAATTACAATGGTATTTTTTTTTTTTCAATATATTCTGTTTTCTCTTTGTCCTAATAGGATATGCTTTATCTCATCAATTGATAAAAGCAAAATATAATCAGCATAGTGCAGACATTAATTTTATTTAAAATGTTCTTTTTCTATTTTTTACAATTTTTTACGTACATTGTTTCCTGTTTTTAAGGGTGGTGAACGTCTTTTCTACGTTCTTTCACGCTTGCAGCCTAAACGAATAGATGCCACACAAACTAAGGATTACGGGATTCGGGCAGTTTCTATCTTTCATGATTTTGGTAGCTATCTACCTGATGATCTTTTCCAGCGGGGAGTAACTAAGTTCATTGAGAGATTCCAAGTAAAAGACGATGAGCCTACATTATCTTATGAGCACGTTGAGTTGAGTATCGATGAACTTCACCTCGTGGATTTAAGCGTAGCCTCAATCAAGCATCGTCGTATGTTTAAGGTAATTAGTGCAATTTAAGATTATTTATCTCAGCTGCTTAAAGGTGAAGTTCATTCATTAATTTGAATATAAATGACAAGTTTATTCATAATGGTAAATTATGCATTATTATATTCGAAATTTGTCATGTCTTTTTTTTTTAACAATAAAATGCAATACCAGTAATTGATACTTTAATTTTAACTTTTTTTAAAGAATGAAATGCAATACAGGTAATTGATACATTAATCATAATTTAAATAATGTTACTATTAGTTTTGTTATATATTCCTTGCAATTCTGTTGAATATTCTTCTGTTCTTTGTACAAAGGCTTCTACATATTATTAAATGCAACCATCATTATCATTATCATCCATCATCGTTATTATTATCATCATTATCATCATCATCATCGTCGTAATTTGTACCAATACCACTGCCATCATCATTATCATTTTTACAACACACCATTATCATATATTACGGTATGTCTGACACATTATTGAAAATTGTTTAAGACGGAGGCTTATTTTCGTTTTGCAGACAACAATCATCAGACGAAAAATCTTCAATGCCGCTCAGCTTACCCGGGAAGAGGAACCTTCGCCGATAGTGTGTAAGAAGGTACTGTACTACCTTCAATTGCTTGAAACACTTAAGGAAATCAAGTTTTTTTTATGTTATAATGTATTAATCATGTCATTGACATCAGTAGATTTACGATCAGTTTTCTATTTGCTACAGGTGTTGATATTCCTCGAAGCAGAACTAAAGATATTTTGTCAGAGCGGTGCAAGGGGCGTGGAATTAACAAGGTACATTGCTTGCGATTGTAGGGATGCTCACATGCATATTGTGCGCCAATTTGACATGGATGTGTTGCCATGTGGAAGCAATGGAATGGAAGTGACGCGCTACCGCCGACTATTTGAAGATGACGTGCAAAAACAAGGTAAATTGTGCACTTGTATAGCGGATATAGCATTGTCTAGTGTCTATACACTTTGCAGGACAACAGAACAGGACAAAAGCAGAATGAATGGTTAGAGAAAACAAACCTGCAAAAATATAGAAAAGTGAAATTGCTGATCTTGTCAGTTCTGATGTGGGGTGGGGGCGTGCCATAGGTAGTCCATATCCCCTTCAGTCCAATGGTTGGGTCGATGTCAGAGACATATTGTGCTGTTACGCATCAACAAACCCTTTTTGGCCCAGGGTAGAGCGAGGTCACTAGGCCTACTGGTCCATGGGTAGGGATACCAAAGGTGCCCCTTGGGATCAGTGGCCCTGCAGACCGTCGCACGTGAGTGCATAGGCGTTACACCACTGATCATAGAAAGCTGTTCTAAAAACCTGAGTGCTATATTCTGTAATAATGGCTGAAAACTCCGTCTTAGGTCTACATCTTTTGGCCTTTTTTCCATACTGATTTATGAAATCGTTGAAAAATTTCGGCATCGGGGATATGCATTGTATTCTTCATCAATCAATAGAAAATTCAAAATTAGTGAGTGGTTAAATAATCTCATTTCGCTCTCATTTCGCCCACTGATGGATCCGCCACTGAACTCATAGGTACACTTCCTTTTTCCCCTCTTTCTTCTGTTTAAATCTTAATTTTTCCTCTTTTTTATTTTTCGGTGGGACTCACAGGGATGTGGAGACGGGACCCCGTGGCTCCTCTGCTGGATCCGCCCTTGTGTGAAAGGGGGTATAGCTTGGTGGGAGGGCTTATTACCTAACAGCTTTTGAGCTACCTGAAAATTAGCGTTTGTTCTTTCTCACTTAATCCCAGCTGCATTTGAGTGGACTTTGTTAAACATTTTGTTCATACCATCCAGGTATGGGTTGGTACAATTTATTTTGTAAACAACTGAATGAGGCTAAATAATTTTAGATTAGTATTAATCAGTATTGAGAAAAAAATAAAGATATTGATAAAAAAAAAAAGAAGATTTTGACAGATTTGTTTTAAAAAACACAAAAAATCGATCTTCAATTATCCCAATAAACAATGTTAATAATTTGACAAAGAAAGAAAGAAGTAATATCGCTGTCGCGGAAATGTAGGCTTTTATTGATACACTCAATAGGGCTTATATAATATGATATAATATATAATTATGGTATATTAAATGGACTGCTTGTTGTGTATTATTTTCTTCACGTTTTAAGTCTCGTAGAATCTATGTATGAGGTATATAAACCAAATACACACTGCTCAATATACGGGGAACGGTGACATATAGCCCCTTAGAGACCGTAGCCTATCTTATTGGCTATGGATCTGCACATCATCTCTGGGCAATACATTTCACCATTCCCCTCATGAGCTGTCAATATTTGTATAAAATTATTTTTTCCAGTCCAGCTCAGTCGGAGAGTTTTAGGCACAAGAGTTCACGAACGACAGCACACAGACAAAGATGACATGCTAAAACAAGGTAAATACTGTTTATTTATTAATTTAGTTTATTAATTTATACATTACCTCACACTAGCAAATATACAATACACTTACAATGAGCTAAAGCTGCCGGTTCCGAAAAAAGGCCAACAGGTGAATAATCAAGGCACCACTGATACTGGCCAATTAAGAACTGCACAGGTAACAAGAGAAAAAAAATCAAGAATATGAAAAAAATGTCAAACTAAAGTTTGAAAAATGGAACTCTATGCATAAGATAATAACACATTCTCAATAGGATTTACCGCTTAATTAAAACACATTAAAATAAATATGTCACTATTAATTCTAACTCAATAGAAACCTTTCGACAGCTTGGCTTTTGTAATATCATTGTAGATAGACACAGTTATAGTAGCGCAAAAAGTTTGAAAAAACAAAAACGTACAAATGTCTGTCCTAGAGAAAATGTATGTTGATCACAACAATAAATGAACACAAACGTAAGTTGACAGAATGTTAAAATAGTCCTACAGGTTTGAAGGCAATTTCATATAAACTAATTATGGTACTTATTTTGCAAGCATTGATTCTTGAGTGTACTGCCTAGTAATGGTACATTTCTATATGATATGATGCTTCAATTTTGTCATGGTTACTTTAGGTTTTGTAGATGACGCCATAATTGCGACTGTATCTGAGGAAATGAACTACAGCTGGAAAGGTTTTGGTGTCCGTTTAGGTGTTTCATGGGCTAGAGTTAACCAGTTTTGTGCTGAGGAACGGCTGGACTCACAAAAAGCTATCGCTAATATGATGAAGTATTGGAGAAAAAATGTCAAAAATGAAACACATCAACTGAAAGTGTTGTGCACTGTTTTGAGGCAACACGACTACAAGAGACTAGCTGGGGAATTATTCAGTGGTGATCTTCTGTCCTTAGCCAAACATGAAGGTTAGTTGTAGTTAGAGGTAAACTAACGATTGAATTAAAATTGCATAAAAGTGTTTTTATCTGTATAGAAATTGTTACAACTTATGATTGAATCAAGGATTTATAATTTATCATGAGACGTTATTTTGTTGTTATCTTTATTTCTACCAAACATTGTATAATACCACTAATAAGATGACACTATATTCTTTGTCTCAGGATATTTGACTGATGTTGACTTGCTATTCATTGCCGAGAGACTTGGCAAGGACTGGAAACCGTTTGGCATCAACATTGGTCTGAAGGATCATGAAATACAACAAATTGAGATGAGTTTTCCACCACCACCTATTGTAGACGCCATTTTAGAAATGTTGGTCAAGTGGCGTGAAAAGCAGGAACCTCAAGAAAACTACCTCACAAAGATGAGTAATGAACTGGAAGCTTTCGGAAAACAAGACATAAGTGAAGAACTCAACAGTTACTACCAGGAAAAATATCAGTAAAAACGAATGGAAGAGTATATTGTGGGAAGTATATTAATACAACAGTAAAGGGCCATTGTAACATCACTATGCATCATGGAGTGTATTAACCGGAATTAAATCACCAAAACTACTGTATAAACCAAGCATGTTTTAAATTTATGTTGTTTTCTTGTAATTCAGTTATGTAATGTCAGCCTACAATCTCGAAAAGAGCTCATGCTATTTTGAAACCGCTTCTTGAGGTGGGAGTAGGGGTGCTTAAAATCGAGATTAATTCGGGTTTTACTGTAAATTAATAAAAAAAAATATTATATGTGAAAAATAATCTATATCAACACCTGTAAATATAGGCCTACTGTTTAAAATGTTAACAAAATATGTAAATATGTATATATTTTATACATTAATATAGGCCTGTATAGTTTTTGCATGTGTATTATGTATATTAATACTATACTACATATACATTTATTAGTAGGTACTTTAACACTCTTACTGAAATTTAAAAGTTTATATGTCTTTATGTATAGCCTAATATTTGAAAGATTTTTGACGTACAAAGTGTTTGATAAAAACATATTCAAAATGTTAAAGATAATCCAAATGAGATATTCCTTATTGTTTATCTTTACGAATGACGACGGCGAAGTCTGTGGTGATAGTCATGATGTTATAGCATAAAATTGCAAAAATATGATGTACATAATTTTTATTTAAGAAATTTCAATTTTTGTATCAAGTATGTAAATCTGTAAATATCTCTGACCAATACAGCCAGGACAGACTCACCGTAACGCCACTAAATTTATTAAAGTGGCGTTGAGGGCGGGCTAGTGGGCCGTTTCCAATAGTACCCCTCGTCTACTAGTATCTTCTTTTAGCTTCCACGACGTTGACAGGAAGTGCATTCCATCCATTTACCACCTTTTGAGAAAAGAGATGCTTCCTTCAATTTAATCGAGTATAAGGCTTTTTTTAAAACTTCAACTATGACCCTTTGTAACCGAACCAACTGCAAAGTGAAAAAACAAATCTCTATCGATATTCTATCTCTTTTCCATTTAAGATTTTATTTTTCTCGATTAAGTCCTTATGGTTTTTCTTGCTCCTGAAGTAGTTAAATGCTATAAGACGTTTTTCATAAATAAAATGTTAATACATTTGGGAATTTTAGTTGCACGTCTTTGGACCTGTCTCTTATACACATCTAGATGTGTATAAGAGACAGCTACCTCACAAAGATGAGTAATGAACTGGAAGCTTTCGGAAAACAAGACATAAGTAAAAGTGTAGATCAATATCAAATGAATACACAACAAGAAATTATATGACCTGCGTCTGCTCATAAAACCCGACTGCTACCCCTCTCATTATCCTCTGTGTTCCCCCTCGCATGATACGATCACAAATTAATTTACGATGCTATTATTTCAATCGTTTCGCAACACTGAAATACCTGGCCATACCCAATCAGTCTGCAGGCCCGTACGCGGGTGGGTATGACGGATGCGCACCTCCCCCCTCCCCAATTGCCAAAGGTCCACATTATCCGAGTTAGAAAATTCAGGTCACACTGTCTCACACGTCCCAGAAATCCATCCACCGAAACTCCTTGACCTATCTCAAAACAATGAATCGCCACGTGCAAACTAATCTTCTTTATATGGTTTTACAAAAATTACCTTTATATTCTCGTTTATATCTGCGAGTGCCATTCCTCTGGCCTTCTAGAGGTGCCATAATCATAAACACTTTCTTACCTCAGCTCTAAACATGGCCCCTTCATATTCCTAAGCCGCCACTTATAAAACGTTTAATACTGTTCATATTAAATATTAAGACCTTAAAATATCAAAAACGTCTGAGCACGGGTTCAGCCAACTCGGCCCCAGTCTTTAGCCCCTTCCCCTTCCCCACCCGCAGCCATTTTGGTCCACTTTTCACAAATTCGCACCCACTCAATAAAAATCATGCACAAGGGGCCGATCAGGGGCGCAGATATGGTAACATTTGAGGGTGGGGGGAGTCAAGCCTCGAGTGCAACTAGGGTGGTGGCCAGGGGGAGGGGGCGAGAAGAGCCAAAGTCCCGCACAATTTTCATTATTCTATGTGATAAAAGATAGAAATCAGAGGTTTTCACAGCGTTATAATTTCTTTTTTAAAAAAGATTTTAAAAAATTAACGCAATGTGTAAATAAGAAAATAAATTCATTTATTTATTTAAGGCCTATTTATTTATTATGTTCCGTTTATATTATTGCTTTAAATTATTTTTCTTTAATAGATCATGTATGTTGTTTAATCACATTCCTTTCACCTACATTTTCCATCATTGTATTTTTAAAATGCGTGCGTCCATGATGGACCCGAAACTTGACTTTTGTCAATAAATTTTGTGTTAAAGTTAGGACTATATAGTAAAGTGTTGCTGAAGCTTATAATTAGTTTGACTCAGATGGTGCACCGTTAAACGGTGCACCGTCGCCGCGTCTAATTAAACGGGACAATGACCAGAGTGATTTCTGAAATATTATCCTCTCATCATTTAATAAGAAAAACGAGTATAGGGCCAGCCAGTGTGTTAACAGGAACATTCATGCAATTTTCTACTCTCCACTCTTAAAGTCAGGCTCCGGAGGAAAAAAAATTGATATTTTGTAGAACTGATTTTTCTAAGACCAATAGGCTTTAGTTCTAAGGAACATGAAACAAAAAGATGGTAACTCCGAAAAGAGACAGACATATTGAGATTCAACGTTTCGATCTATTTGATCATTTTCAAGACTGATTAGAAAATCTCACTCATCCATCTATATTTACACTAATTACTGAAGTATAAAAGAGAGTAATTGACCAATAAATAAAATTATAAACAAAAATTAGGCTAGCCAATTAAAATGAGATACAGTAATTAAAATGGTGTGTCTTTCATTAAGTTGATCACTTATTTTTTCATGAATAAAAAATGAATAGGCCTAAAAAAACAAATGCAATAGAAGCCTGACAACTGAATGAAAGTCTTGAAATGAAATAAGCAATAAGATGATAAGATTGAGAGAGCAGCTTAGCACGTCGGATAATCAGGTAGTAGCCACTGTGTGTGTGCAGAACCGTGGAGATCGGTTCAATTCCCATTGCTGTCTCTCCTTGTGTTTCAGCTGGAGGGCTGAAATACAAGTTAATACAATAGCGACCGTCTGTCGGATGAGCCGACAGACGCCGTTGGTCCCACTTCGGAAAAAGTAGGGGATTGTCTCCAGGTGTACTTTAGAGCTCTACATTTATTTATTTTATTTTTTTTGAAGGAATGGAGGTTGGTGACTAGCCACCCTCACACCCCTATAATCCGCCACTGAAATGAGGGTGTCTAGTACAATTCATATATTACGGTATATTTTTCCCCATCGTTTACTATTATAGTCAGAATATATACATTTCTTAATTTTGAGAGGGGTCAGAACCCCTTGACCACCCCCTCTGGCTGCGTCCCGATTTTATTGGATGGTGCTCAAATATTGTAAGGAAGAGAAACATACATACATGATGAATCAGAGTGTTGATATGATCAAGCGTAGGCCTATAGGCATGCGTTCTTCCCTTTGCAGGGCAGTCCGCAGGGCCACCGTCACCTGACCGAAGAATCTATGAAGGTTTCAAGACCCATAGAGGCCCCGAATCATGATTTCAGATATAACACTAGCTATTCTGAATTAATCAAATACAATCAAATATAAAGCCTGTTTAATATTATGTTTAAATATTCTTAATAAAATTATAATATTTAAAAGAGAAAATTAAACTTTCTGAATCGAATGTTAGGGCCTCAAAAATCAAATAATTTCAATAAAATTGTACCTTCTCCGAGCTGCCGCTTGGGAGAGTTTTATGCAGGTGGCCTTGAAAACACCGCCTACAATAAACATCAAGGAAGGGGCGTCGTTTTGGCCAGCGAAGTTGGGGGTGGGGTGAGGGGTTGAGAAAAATATTCCCATTTCTATATCATATTATATATATTTCCCATTTCTAATATATATATATATATATATATATATATAGATTAAAAGGCAAAATACTGGAAAACAACAATGCTGTGGGAAACAATGGCTGGATCTCAGTAGAGATACAAAAATGATAAGCAACAGCTAAAAAGTAAAACACTAAGCAAAAGAACCGAGCTATTGTCTAAATGCAGGCACAGCAACAAATACCTACTTAAAAACAATTAACTCATTTGCATTTTCACCTGTCTTAGCATTCATATACTCGCACAACCCTTGTATTATCTCACTCCTGAAGATTGCAATTAGCATGAAACAGTCTGTAGAGTGATAATACCCGGCAGTTCTACAAGTTCTACATTTTCAATACTTTCAATATTTACGCTCTGCATTATCACGTGTATCGAGCACTATACGTTATATTTATTCATTATATATCAGATGGGGAAATTGTTGTTCAATTGAGTTTGGTGTATCAAATGGCGTCCGTCGGGGCGGGGTATGTCCCCTTCCTTTACAATGTGTATAATGATGTACTAATTAAGAAACTTGGGAAATGTAATGCAGGATGTCATATGATAGCCTAAAATACAACCATTTTAGATGGTTCTGGTTGCTCTATCCTTGAGTATACTCAATTTGTAATAATTTTTCAGTCTCTCAATTCAGCTTATGCTGCAATAGACTGTTTAGTTTGTGCGATTCTTTTTTGCAATAAATATACCTAAATATATACTCCAACAATTAGTTATGTGAGGGACATGCTTAGCCTCATGACATTATTTATAATGCCAATAAGTCTAAATGTATGTGTATTTGTCCTAAGGTTAGGAAGTTGACGGGGGAGTCAATCACACTACTTTAATGAGCAAACCCCTTGAGTATGTGAAACAATTCACATATCTTGGTCACATTATATCTGATGATTTAAAAGACAACGCTGATGTTATACTTCAGCATGTATCTTTATGTGTCAAGGGAAATATTAGCAGGCGGCTCGATGTCTGTTCCGAAAAAAACCAAATGTGTGTTATTATATTTAATTGTTTCTGCATAAATATGTATTGCTCAAACTTGTATTAAAATAAAAAAAATTAAAAAAAAAACTCAGTATGCAATGTCTGAAAGTATGCTATAACAACTGCCTTAAGATTCTAAAGAAACCTAAGTTTTGCAGTGCTAGTGGTCTCTTTGTCACCACTGGCTTACCGTCATTTGGTGAATATATGAGAAAGTCGGTTTTTAACTGTCTGACTAGAATTGATAAGTCTACAAATATACTTGTGAAGTGCATTATAAATGTACATGTTTTAAAACATTCTAGATTATGGTTAACATGGTGTAAGACGTGCTTCATTGTTAATATTGCAATGTACAATGTATTTTTATAACTTAGGCACACCTGCTCGGTTATTTTTATTTTTCTTATATATTTATACTTATTTGTGTGCTATATGGATATAATATCTGAAATAAAAGTTGATTGATTGATTGATATGTTTCTAATTTATTTTATGTGAATATTAAAACTACTGTACTAAGAACAGACTCGTACATCTTGACAGGAAAAATCGACATAGGAATACCATTTAGGGATTACACTGTGGAAAATATATATTGCACTCAACCCCGTACATTTGACATATTCGTAGAATCGCTTTTAACATTATTGTGATTTATTTGTTCGTTTTTGTCGTCAATCTTTTGCTGAAATATGATTTCAAAAGATTAACTTAATTGCATTAATTGCATTAATTATACCAATTTCTAAAAGATTTAAAAAAATATCATATTACAGTCTGTACTGTCTTTCAATTAATTTTTTTTTCATTAAGTTTTTTTTTAAATTTAGAATAACTAAAAAAAAAAATTAAAAAAACTGGTATGAGCATAATGCGCATCTTCCCCGTGGTTTAGTAGGCCCTATCATTAATTAAGTTACTTCGGACGCACCATTAAGTTTTTAATATGTGCCACTGTTGTAGAAATAATCCATCAATTTCAATTGAGTTGAACAACTAATACATTATGCATTATGTTGTACGATGTAAAAACGCGGAAGAAGAGACGAATGGTTCTTGCCTGTATGGTTTGTAGAGTGATGTTACCGAAGGCAATCGCAACTGCATCTGTGGCGGCGATTGCCTTCCATATTATGATGGCGCAGTGACGAAAAAGAGACTATACATCGTTTGCACTGACGTCACACATTTCCCATAACACTTAGCGTCCAATTTAATCCCATCTTCTGTTTGCTGAATACAAGATTTCTTACTGGCCGCAGTGTTTTCAATTGTTTCATCCTTAAAGCATAGCGGGCACTGGAAGATAATTAAAGTTCGTTTTTTGTTAAATGTCTATTCAGAAAAAAAATCTATCAATATACGGCACTAATTAATAATGATATACACAGATTCAATTATAGATGGAGAATGTTAAAGCAATTGTTTAACAGTTGAGATAGTTTAAATTATTTATTTATATAATGTGTGTATGTATGTATGTATGTATATATATTTCTTTTTTTTAATAATTTGTTTATTTGTATTAATTCTTGTGAATCATTTGTATTTTACATGAATATTTATGTTTGAATGAGATGTGGTGGAACAATAAAGGTGGTTATGGCCACATAAAATAAAAAAAAAAAAAAGTTACTTCGGACGCACCATTAAGTTTTTAATATGTGCCACTGTTGTAGAAATAATCCATCAATTTCAATTGAATTGAACAACTAATACATTATGCATTATGTTGCACGATGTAAAAACGCGGAAGAAGAGACGACTATGGTTCTTGCCTGTATGGTTGGTAGAGTGATGTTACCGAAGGCAATCGTAACTGCATCTGTGGCGGCGATTGCCTTCCATATTATGATGGCGCAGTGACGAATAAGAGACTATTCGCACGCTGCCGTGCGAACGGCGGCGGTCACATCAAGTCACGTGATTATACCATAGTCAGGTGGTGGCACTGGACAACTTACCGGTAGCGATTTTTTTTTCCGTACGAAACATTTACATGAAACTCCACTCGGGCTGTCTCGGCTGAATCGACCCGAAAATCTCATTGCAGAATTCAGGAGGTCAAAAGGTCATCAACAG
>NW_022723817.1:28140-29822 GCF_011630105.1 Anneissia japonica
ATAAACGTCTACAAAACAACTTCTGAGAGAACGTCGCTGTCTAATTTTTAAAAATACATTGATGTTACTATATGTTAATACCAATGGGTCGTTTAAAATGACATATAATATTTGGTTAAGCTGCACGAGTAATGACAAGTGTTATTTTAACTTGAGTTACATACTATGACAATTTTAATTTTTTAGTTAGGCATTGGTTTTGCATAATTATCTAGGCCTACTAAAACGCTTTCTGGGAAAAGCACAAAGAGTAAGGAAAAGCGCGTTTTTCTTCATCATATGAAACAGGGTGACACTAGTTATTTTCAAATTAAGAGAAGAGCTCAGAATAGGCAGCTCTAAAATACTGGATGCCATAAGACCTGCCAAAATGGCAGAGCACCAAATGAATGTACAAATGAGCTAGTTATTAATATTAGGCATAGTAATCGGCAGTTTCTTGATTACAAGGCTAGACCAAGTTAATTACATGTAATGCCGAAATGATTGTTATTGTTATTAATTATTATTACCTGTACGTTAAGGGGAACTTAGACAATGGAGGAATTAGAAAACAATTTAAAAAACGACGTTAAGGGGAAGTACACAAAAGATATTCCCCTTGGGCTAGTTATTATTTATAGGCCTAGTGAATAGTATCTGTAGATTCTTCATTGCAAGCCTAAGGCGAAGGTAATTAATGCTGAAATTATTATTATTATTATTATTATTATTATTAATTATTATTACCTGTACCTTAAGGGGAACTTAGACAATAGAGGAATTAGAGAACAATTAAAAAAACGACGTTAAGGGGAAGTAACACAAAAGATATTCCCCTTGGGCGATTATTATTTATAGGCTTAAGAATAGTACGGTATCTGTAGGTTCTTCATTACAAGGCTTAATAGGCCAAGGTAATCAATGCTGAAATTATTATTATTATTATTATTATTATTATTTAACATTAATTACATTACAATGATAGTTTGGACAAGTTCAATAACGCCGGAATGGTATATTATTTATTTAATAATATTTCTCTTATGCGCTCTATATTTTAATATTTCATGCTTCAATTTTGTCCTATTTTTTCCAAAAAAAATTTCAGTCAATGTCAGTATGTTGGTGTCAGCCTATATGAGGGGCCTAGATAGGTAAGATCTCAGCCTGTTAGGCCTCTTTCTCTCTAGCCTTTGGTATTATTGTACCTTACTACACTTTATAACAGGAGGTACTAGCTGTTGTTGTTGTAGATAATATACTAACATTTAATAACATTCAAGAAGGTCACAGTTAGTTACACACGTACATCCCATAAGTCCGTGAGATTTCATAGGCCTACCGTAGGTAAACATAGAAAGAGCAATACAGTAATAGTACAACTCGAGCGTCACGACATTGCGAAGTGTCTGATATTGTTCTTCGTATCGTACTCACTCGAGTCAATCCGAGATGACCCGAGTGCAATTTCATGTAAATGTTTCGTACGGAAAAAAAAAATCGCTTACCGGTAACGCTCGTAATGCTGTACCCGTTTGCGATTTTTTTTTCCGTACGAAACATTTACATGGAACTCCAATCGGGCCGTCTCGACTGCAATCGACCCGAAAATCTCATATTGCCGAATTAAGGAGGTCAAAAGGTCATCAATAGATAAACGTCTACAAAACAACTTCTGAGAGAACGTCGCTGTCTAATTT
>NW_022723817.1:29835-35087 GCF_011630105.1 Anneissia japonica
TAAAAATACATTGATGTTACCATGCTAATACTAATGGGTCATTTAAAATGACATATGATACGGTACTTGATTGTGCTGCACGAGTAATGAAAAGTGTTATTTTAACTTGAGTTACATACTGTGGCAATTTTTATTTTTTATTTAGGTCTGGGTTTTGCATAATTACCTAGGCCTACTAACTACGTTTTCTGGGGAAACAGAGAGTCTGGGGGAACAGAGAGTCTGGGGGAAAGCAGAGAGTCTGGGGGAAAGCAGAGAGAGAGAGTAAGGAAATTAAAGCGCGTTTCTTCATTAAATGAAACAGGGTGACAGTTATTTTCAAATTAAGAGAAGAGCTGAGAATAGGCAGCTCTAAAATACTGGATGCCATCAGACCTGCGAAAATGGCAGAGCACCAATGAATGTATAAATGAGGCCAAGCCTAGTTATTAATATTAGGCATAGTAATCTGCAGGTTCTTGACTATACATGGCTAGACCAATTATTATTATTTATTATTATTATTATTATTAATTATTATGTTAGTAAAACCAACTTGTAGGCCTACCGTAAGTGGAACTTCGACAATGGAGGAGATAACAATTAAAAAATCGACGTTAAGGATAAATAACACAAAAGATATTCCCCTTGGGCTAGTTATTAATTATAGTCCTAGTAAATAGTATTACAAGGCTTAGGCCAAGGTAATTAATGCTGAAATTATTATTATTATTATTATTATTTAACATGAATTGTACATTACAAGGATAGTTTGGCCAAGTTCAATAACGCCGGAATGGTATATTTTATTTATTTAATAATATTTCTCTTATGCACTCTATTTTTTATTTTATGTTTCAATTTTTTCCATTTTTTTCCCCAAAAATTTTAATCAACGTCTGTATGTGAAGCGTGACTGTTGGTATCAGCCTAGGACCCTATGGACCTAGGCCTATAAGGAGGGGCCTAGGTAGGACGAACTCATAGTCTGTACTTAGGCCTATAGTTTATCCTCTTTCTTTCTAGCCTTTGGACTGTACAGATCTACACTTTATAAAAGGGGGTACTAGCTGTTGTTGTTGTTGTTGATATTATACTAACATGTAATAACATCCAAGAAGGTCACAGTTATGTTACACACGTACATCCCATAAATCCGTAAGTGAGAATATTTTTTTATTTATTGATCTCTGTGCTAAATATTACAGTTTAGTTGGGTGTTTAAAACATTTTTTTTTCGACCCACAAGTATTTTAATTTGCAACAAAATAGTGCTCTTAACTTTACTGCAACATTGCATATAAGTCTTTTTCTGATATATCCCAACCATAATTTCCACAACATTCATGAAAATTTGAATATGAAAGATATTCTGATTTTTTTTTTTATTGATTAAATTGATATATTACAGCGTTATTGTGATGGATGATTCTTTTTTCCAAATGGCAATATGTATTATTAGATAATAATTATAATTTTATACAATAAATAATTAATAATAGTTTTGAAACTAACATTAAATGTTTAATGTGTATGTTGAAGATCTGTTTTATCAGCATTTTTACAAAATAGAAACATGTTTTATAGATGTCCCAAGAAATGGAATTTATACCAAAGGATCCTTCCTATTACAACCCTTATAAGAAGACAACCCCTGAGGTAGGTGTTTCATCTTAATTTATTTTATCTCATTTTTATTTTTTCAAACAATAACAATACAAAATTAGAACCAAAAACCAGAGATGGAATAAACAATAAGTAATCTAAATTACTATATAATTTTTCCCTGCTGATTTAAGGAAAAATACATTAAATAAATATATCTGTGTTCTATAAATGTTAAAAAGGAGCAAAATAAATTTTCATTGTCTGCTGAATATTTTAAGAACAATGGATATTTTTAGCAAGCCATAGCATTGTTGGAAATGTAGCACCTTAACTTTTGAGACTACATTTATGCCTCTTACAAATGTAACTATCCTGAATAAGTCATATTGTCTTGCAGGTGTTTGCTGAAGCAAGGAAACATATATCACAAAGTGATTTTGAACCTGGTATGCCACTACCATCAGATGAAGATACAAGAAACAGTATGTATCAATGTCACTGAATACTATGCCCTAAGGGCCCCACCCATACTCGTCTAGCAAGCACACTGACCAAAAAAGGACACATGTGATACATAACACATGTGTCTCTGAAATTACATTGACTGTAGGGCATACATCATATTATATCCAGAGGCGGATTAAAGAGAGGGGCCTACCAAATTGGTCAAAACATTTTTTAAATGGAGATAAGAAGAAAATTACATTCAAATTATATTTTATTATTTATGTCTGTGAGTGGCATTTCCGGCCATCTAAACATGCCATAATCATACATTTTCTTACCTCAGCCGAAACCATGGTGGGGATGAGGTGGTATAGATTCTCCAACTGAGGAAGTCCCTCCAAACCTGCCCCTTTATTATAATTTCAAATACCTGGATCTGCCACTGATATTATATCATTTATCTTTAAATACAGGGGCGGATTTAGGGGCGGGGGGGGCAGCCTGGCCCCGCCTTTTCCCCCCCCCCCCTCTTTTGGGAGGTAAAAAAAGGAAAAAGAAAGAAAATTTTTAAAAATGATAACCCAGAATGCGTCAAATGTTAAGTTCAGGCGTCTGGAACACAACAATTTGCAATTCTAATTGCTTAGTGTAATTGTAAATCCAATATTTTCAGCTTTTGCTGCCCTTTGTATATTTTGATGTACCGTATAATTATGGAGTGGTTTATTATTTTGGTGTAAAATGAATACCCAAAAATAAAATGACCGTTAATTGACTGTAAATGTGAAACTACAGTATAACAAGATGATTGGTTTTAATCAGTTTAGAAAAAAAAAATGTAATTTTACTGGCATAGATAACAAAATTTGTTCAGAATGGTGTTGTTTACATTACTTTTGTTTACAGTCATTTGGGTGGGGTAAGGGTGTGTTTATTTGAAGAAAAAAAAATAAACACCTAGGGCATTTATTTGAGGGAGGTGTTTATTGTAAATGAGGCTCTGAAGGGCCATTTATATCAAGGTAATTCAACAGAAGGACGCACATCTCTGTTCTCGAACATAGCGCGTGCGTACAGTCCTTTGATCTTTACTGTGGCAATCCGATACTAGTTGCGAGTGCAGCCGTCAATTATTAGTCTATGCGTGCCATTCCTTTTATGGTGTTAGTTTTTATTTTATTAATTTTGGGTACTTCGCAATGTCTGTTACATCTGATTTTTTTTTTACTGCGAGCTTGTTAAATGCTTCTATAAACTGCAATTTGATTTGTGAAAATTGACCAAGAAAATGAAAAGTTATAGCAATTTAAAATTTACGAATTTTATAAAATTTCATGTTCTTATGTAACATTAAGCTGTCATTTTGACAAGGTTGGCATAAGGTGCCGAAAACGAACATTTGAGTATATACAGAACATAATTTTTTCTGCGAAGTGAGTCTCATGAACGACAATCCACCACAATTTTGGTAAAATTAATGTTGAAATGAAGAATATATTTCAGTCTAATGTTAGTGCAAAATATCATTAGTCCTCTGAAATCATTGCGCGACGCGCGATTATCATGGCAACTAACACGCGCGTGGGTAATTCGTCACGTACGCTGATGTGCGCCTAGAATGTCGATGCCAGAGTTGTAACCTTTGATGTCCCGAGATGTGCGTCCTTCTGTTGAATTGCCTTGTTTATATACAGGTGTTTATTCAAAGCAGTGGCAATTTCGGATAGATAATGGTATATATACCAAAATAAATAACAAGAAAAACAACTTGTCAAAGCTGATCACTCCACAGATTTCTCCCAAAATGTTTAATAGCTAAATTAATTTCATGTTTCCTTATAGTTGTGTCAGTAGTTCTTGAAAATGTTGCATTTATTGGTGATATTGTACTGCGTTTACCAGACATTTCTCACAAGATATTTGACAAAAATAAAGAATTTCTGGATGAGCTGAGATGGGGGATGGATTTTGCAGAGCGAACAGATTTTTTGGATGATGTTCACAAGCAGCTTTTTAATTTAGTGAGAATATTTTTTTATTTATTGATCTCTGTGCTAAATATTACAGTTTAGTTGGGTGTTTAAAACATTTTTTTTTCGACCCACAAGTATTTTAATTTGCAACAAAATAGTGCTCTTAACTTTACTGCAACATTGCATATAAGTCTTTTTCTGATATATCCCAACCATAATTTCCACAACATTCATGAAAATTTGAATATAAAAGATATTCTGATTTTTTTTTTATTGATTAAATTGATATATTACAGCGTTATTGTGATGGATGATTGTTTTTCCAAATGGCAATATGTATTATTAGATAATAATTATAATTTTATACAATAAATAATTGATAATAATTTTGAAACTAAAATAAAATGTTTAATGTGTACAGTATGTTGAAAATCTGTTTTATCAGCATTTTTACAAAATAGAAACATGTTTTATAGATGTCCCAAGAAATGGAATTTATACCAAAGGATCCTTCCTATTACAACCCTTATAAGAAGACAACCCCTGAGGTAGGTGTTTCATCTTAATTTATTTTATCTCATTTTTATTTTTTCAAACAAAAAAATATAAAAAATTAGAACCAAAAACCAGAGATGGAATATACAATAAGTAATCTAAATTTACTTTATAATTTTTTTCCTGCTGATTTAAGGAAAAATACATTAAATAAATATATCTGTGTTCTATAAATGTTAAAAAGGAGCAAAATAAATTGTCATTGTCTGCTGAATGTTTTAGGAACAATGGATATTTTTAGCAAGCCATAGCATTGTTGGAAATGTAGCACTAGGGGTATTAGCATTAGCAAAATATAGCACTTATGGTTGTATTCATATTTATATTCATAATATATATCTTTTTACTTTAGTTCCAAGAGAAGAAAGCTGAACCAAAGAAAAAGAAAAATAAGAAAAAACAAAAGAAGGGACCAAGAATGAGCAAAGTAGAACTTTAGTAGACAAATGTAACAAACATATTTTTAAATTTTAATGGAGTGATTATAAGGTGCCAATGGACATTCACTTTTAACCTTGTACATGTTAATTCAAACAAATATATATATATATATATATATATATAATAAAAAGCAAATACGAAAAAGGAACGAATGCATACGTTGCATACGTTTACATAATATTATGTCAACATATGCATTCGTTTCTTTTTCGTATTTGCTTTTTATTATATATTTTTGTGAGACATACG
>NW_022723818.1:0-534 GCF_011630105.1 Anneissia japonica
GTATGTGTATTAACCTACTTACTTATATTATTAGTATTAGTATTTATTATTATTTCTATTATTATTTTTGTAAACCCTTTTTAAAATATATTTCGTTCTACCGCAGTATTTTCTTTCTATATTTAATCTCAGTAATTAAGTTTTTTACTGATTTTTGTTATTGTTGCACATCTTTACGGTTGTGCCTCTGTTATAAAAGAAAGGCAATAAAGTTACTTACTAGTTACTTCACACGTATACTAAATATATACTTATGACCATAGATTGTAAAAAACATTATTTCATCAGTAATTGTTGTAATATTTCATAATAGTTATGCGAACCTTTTCAAACGATGCTTTATAACGATATTTTAACGTACTGAAACACTATTTGTGCTTTGTATCAGAGACGAAGTATATATCTGATTAAAGAATAAGAAATATAAACAACACTCAGTTAACTTGACTGTCGCTGTTAACTGAGGATGATCAGAAATTGCATAGCGCCCCCTATCGAGTTTCACTTCAACATTCCGTAAGTTGCCTAACTTTT
>NW_022723819.1:0-1053 GCF_011630105.1 Anneissia japonica
GTTACTTATTATACAACAGGGGCAGTTGCGGATTTGTATAATGCAATACACTACAACTTTATCTTACTGAATAGATATGCCCTACGAAACACCTGTATAATAAAAAAAAAAATTAGCCTACAGATTAAAAAATTTCTAGTTGCAAACTGTAACGTAATGACGTCACTAAAAGTCATCTGCGCATGCGAGAACGTTAAGGTCACCTCGTCGAGTAGATTGTGGAACGCAATTCAGTGACCAAATCTACGTGTAGAGAAAGAACGAGGACGCCAGGTAGGACGGTCACGCATGAGTGATCCTGTTCTAGCATCGCGTAGACGCACAAATCGAAAGCTCCCTAAATACCAATACATGACGACAGCTGCAGTTTAACCGTGACGTGAGCAGACCATAATTTGATTCTTATTACAACAATTTTCTTTACTTCTTTCGATCACGTCATAGTTCCTCCACTATTGGAGCATCATGATTAACAATAATTAGTGAATGTTTAATTCATGGAGGAATAATTTTAACTTTACAAACAATTTCCACGTCTGTTTCGTTTTCTCCTGTTTCGTAGTACAAGCCGTCTTTTTTCAGAATCCAAAAATTATTCGCCGAACTGTTGCCGGTACCAACAGCAGTAAAATTAAATGCAGAGTTATCGAGCCACTCAAAACTTCTACTTTCCCTCATGTACGCAACACCTGTATAATGAAAAAAATAGCCTACAGATTAAAAAAATTCTAGTTGGAAACTAGTTGACTAATTTAATAAATAAACGAATAACTGAGAGTATTTAAAATTGATATTGGAAATAATAATATTATTATTAAAAACAGTATAAAGTGCAAAGTTATTCAAATCGTAAGAGTCAATGTAAATTTATATTTCATTTTATTCATTCTGGCAATACAAATCAAGTATTGTTTTAAGGTTTGCATGGCGAAGTAATAACATGCATATATGTTAATATCAGATATTATTCTCCTGAAGACGATTAAAGCAACTCAACTACAACAGTTATTTTTAGAACTACCTATGTGGTGTACCGCAAGCTTCAACATATAT
>NW_022723820.1:0-1011 GCF_011630105.1 Anneissia japonica
GTGAAAATGATGATGAAGATGATGATAAACTAATATTTGAGTGACTGTTTACCCAAGCAATATATCACTAATACATAAACTATGAAACAAATACAGTGGCAACTAGTTCTACAGTATAATTGTGGTGATGACATGTTATTTATTAATATTATTTATATTTTTTAATCTATGGTCTATTTTATTCATTTCATTTAATTATTTCTGCAAAATGTAATATAAATGCAACTTATGTGACATTACCAGTTGATTTTTAAAAACAAGTTCTCGTAATCTTGAAAGCTCTGATGACAAGGCTTTTTGTAGACACCATTAAACATAGTGGCAGAAGTTATATTGGGATTTTCAGCACAGGCTTGTGATTACCCTTACTTCAACTAACAGGTCACCTTGTAAATAGCATTTTTATTAATTTTTTGTACATCAACATTCTAAGATATTTGAGAGCTGGCCAATTTGAGAAGCTGCGGCATCAGTATGTGGGCGGGAGAGCAGGTCAAGCGCACCCCACCCCCCATTTGACAGCTCGTCGGAATAAAAAAATACAAAAATTTGACATGCCTGTCACAGTCTTGAGAGTGTCATTTCTGCCCATCCAGAGGTTCCAATTCTTTAAAAAAATAGATATTTAATACTTGGACTTTTTCCGTTTTAAAATGTTTGTGCTCGTTAGCAATTTAGATTTATTGTTGATGTTATCCATGACAGTAATACGTACCGTGAAATGCTAGGCCTCTGAAAGTCCTTATAGATGGTAGTCGCCACGTTATTGGAAATTTTTATTTCAAATTTCGCGAAAATGGTTTATAACATTCCCTGCAAGTTCGTCGTTCAAAACTGGCGCCGAATCAATTTTTAGAGCCTCCCATCCGAGCCATTATTAATAATTTTTTAATATTAATAATTGACTGCAAATATATTAATAATATCTAATAATATTAATAATTTTAAAAAAATACTTAGTCCTACTCCCAGAGCTACTCATAGGAGCTAAAAACTAATTTATTTTAGTTC
>NW_022723821.1:0-607 GCF_011630105.1 Anneissia japonica
TTAAATGCGTTTTTCTCAAAATGCACTTTTCCACATTCGCCACTACGTTATATAAGGGACGATATGTACATTCATTAAAAAAAATAAAAAGTGGTGGTGGTATTAATTCTTTGGTGAAACATCTGTGTTGGAATATGCAAGCTTGGTACTGGTACAAATAACCATCTTTTCAAAGATATCTGGCAGACTTTGACTTAAAGCTGTCATTAGTAGGATATTGCATATAATTTTTCTTTTAATTTTAGTTTCTTTTTATATATATTAGTTTTCAATTAAACAAATATATAATAAAATTACAATACTGTAACTGCATAAATTAATGTTATAAACAATTATTTAGAAATATTGCACTGAAAATTGCACATTTTGGTGAAAAAGTTTTATAAATTAAATATTTTCCTATACAATGATGTTATAAAATATTAGTCAGTGTAAGTTTACTTTTGCCCTTATTCATCTAACTGTACACGCTTTCTACTAGCCTGGGTTCCAGGCCCTAATTTTAGGTTACTCACTCTTTATTGCACTTAGTGCGCGCCATTCCTAATTTAATTGGCGTCCCATACTCGATTTCTTTTTTTTCGAATTAGGGCCTGGGCAAACGATT
>NW_022723822.1:0-2161 GCF_011630105.1 Anneissia japonica
ATATCCGATAACCACCACTGTCTACAAATACAATACAAATATAAGAATACATAATTATTAAGAAAATCACCTTTTCTTGAAAAACAGACGCAGATGCTGAATCACAGATAAGCTACATGACTACCAAGGATAAATATATTAGGCATATTAGATATACTCTATATTAAAAAAAAGTAGAAAAAATATTTTAAAATATAATTACCACATCTATAGTTGACAGCGTTTTGTCCTCCGGGACATATTGCTTGAACTTGACCTTTAGAGGAAATTGAAGGAGCCAATGTTGCTCTGTCTCCATTTATAGTTAAATATGGTTCACTTCCGGGCCAAAGGTCATTAATAGAGGTATTAATGGCTTTTAACATTTGGTCTAAAAGATCAACGTTGCTACTGTTGGAGGAAAATATAAACTAGTTTGCACAAAGTATTTTATATTTTAAACCCTTTATATATTTCTACAATATTCCAACATCATATCAGTGGTTTAAGATTTCACTGATGGCTTTGTTTCGGCGTTAGCAGAAAAAATATTTGTTTGTTCTGGTTTCAAAAGTGGTCCAAGGGGGGACAAACCTCAAAAGATTTTGACAATTTAGGGGTTATTTAATCGATTTTAGAGTCTACTAATATGCAGAAAGTATATTTTTTTTCTCCCTGACGAAATATGGCTATGTAGATAACACCCCGACGAAGTATGCCCCGACGGGGAGGGCCAGCTATCCCCTACGCGGGGAGGGGGATAGCCTTTACAGTTCCTTCAAATGCCCGTACACCTAACCTAGCGTTGTCTTTGACTTCTGCAAATGTCAGCAGCAGTACATGCTTTCTCCAGAAAGGGACAACTGAGAACATGGTCTATAGTTTGTGGTTATTCTTCACAGTTGCATTCTACCGAGTTTGAGATGTTGCCCTATTTACTGAGTAGATTCTTGCAGCGACCAACTCCAGTTGATTTAGGAATTTCCACTCTGCCCACGTACAGTCTGCACCAGTTGAAAGTTATATTATATATAGATGTAGGCAATAGTGTATGTGGGTAATTGAAAAGGTGTCTTTTGTAGATAAGTGTAAACATAACATACCCTGCAATAGATAGGTAAACTAGTTACTTCATATTACCTTTTAGCTATAAATGTAAACATCACTCCAACATCACTGGATAGTAGACTAGTAGTAGTTCTTTTCAGCCTGTGGCCTACACATTGCGAGGAGATGTCTTTATAAGAGCATTCTATTTCGTCGTGAATACGGCAAAGTGTCTAATAGTAGATAATAAATAATTGTGAGCTCAAAAATATAATGTTATTTCCAGGTCCTTCGGACGTAGTGCAATCAGAAGCTCCTTACTAACAGGAAGGAAAGCACAACTAAAACTCTACTACTCTAAAGAAAAGGCTTATTTAAAAAAAAACACACATTGATTTTACCATGAATTTACTTGTATTCAGAAGGTTTTGAATCTGTATTTGGCGACTGGCGGAGGTGTTGGTGCAATCAAGAGGCGTTTGGTGCGAGAAGACCATTAGATCGTGGCGTTCCAAGTGAATCTCATTTCCCGAAATAACTAAAAAAGTAAAAATTTATGTTAATTTAAACAACTTCTGATCAACTTATAATAAAATAAACTAAACTAAACCCCAAAATGCTTTTATATATTATAGAACAAAATCGTTGGAAAAACAGAAGTACTAGGCCTATGGTTTAAGTTAATTTCCTGTGGTGCAGAGGAGATCGGTAATAGTTATTGGTCTACACGTGCAAGAGCTAGAAAATGCTTATAAGAGAGCATCTTAACGCAGGTGCTTGTGGTAGGCACATGTGTGTGCTGAACCGTTAAGATCCTCTCAAATATTTGGTCCGAGTTTCCATTCCAATAGGTGATCCCTTTGTGGTTCAGTTAAAAGGCTACGATAGCGTGCACGTAAAGTATTTGGTCCCGTATGCACTATTGCCGATGTTTACCTAAAAACACATTACAAAAAAGTAGGGGATTGTCTCCCTGTATACTGCCCAATTTGACACAAAAAGAACTCCACAGGAAACAAACTTTTGAACAGAGCATGTTATCCGTAGTGTGATTGACACCAAAATACTCTTATTGTAACTCTCTATGGATGTTACTAGATGAGTTCGGACTTCAATGAATGAGCCAGACACCAAG
>NW_022723823.1:0-636 GCF_011630105.1 Anneissia japonica
GTTAAATTGAGGCTCGTTTTTCTTCAACAAAGGCGTGTATTGTAGTTACAAATATAATTTTTTTTAAAAACAGTCTAATGAAGATTCTTTAAAACATTTCTTAAACTATAGACTTTATAAACAATTTTCGTTATTTTGTTTACTTTTGTTAGCCACCAAAAATGTAGTGGGAATTTTTGCAAAAGTAATTTAGACAGTAATTTATTGTATTTTTACAGAAATTATTTTTAATAAATTTAAAATTGTAATTCTACATTATTAACGGTTGACAAGCTTATTATTTACGTCACCTGTGATTCTACGTTACGGTTGACGACCGGAATTCATATTGACAATAATTTACAGTATTTTTACAGGAATTACTTATTTACGGTACGGTGATTTTACATTACGGTTGACGAACGACATTTAACATTGACAGTAATTTACCGTATTATTAAGGAATTATTTATTCACCGTACTGTGATTCTACATTACGGTTGACGACCGGCATTGAGATTGACAGTAATTTTCCGTATTTTGACAGGGAATAATTATGAACGGTAAACGTGATTCTACATTACGTTTGACAACTGGCGTGATTGGCAGTATTTTGACGGTATTTTTACAGGAATAAATTAATAACGGTCCTGTGAT
>NW_022723824.1:0-1223 GCF_011630105.1 Anneissia japonica
TTATTTGGAGCTTAGACACCTTGTTTATTTGCGTCTTATAAATTGACCTATAATTATCATTATAAAATATAGATATTCATTTCATTTTCTAACGAGCATTACATGTTCCCTTTTTGAGTTGAGCAACCAAATTTTGATTGACGTCCGTGTATGCGCGTCTGTAAAGTTTCCTTGAAACCCACCCTCAAGCATGAAGAAAAAAATCGCCTACCTTTGTGAATTATGTATTAGCGTATGTTAAACTCCATTTAATTTAACGAAAATAATATAATAATAATAATAATAATTTAAAAAAAAATAATAATAATAATAAATAATAATAAGAAGAAGAAGAAGAAGAAGAAGAATAATAATAATAAGAAAGATTTATAAAGCGCACATCTCCACCAAAGGTGCTCAAGACTCATAGACAATTAAACCAACAAGATCCAAATAATTCCCAGATAAATGTTCATCAAAATCCAAATACCAATTATCCCATCGAGGCAATTATCCCATTAGGCCATTTTAAAAAATAGTTCACTAAAGGTTAACTACAGAAGTACACTGTAGTTAATGTGTTATAGGTTGTAAAAGTGTATGGAGTAAAAAAATAATCTTTAGAATAAAAATATCTTTCGCTTGACATTAGGAATTAATCATTTGTGATACAAAATGATTGGCTATGTCAAGTGTTATATTGAACAGTAGCAGATTCAAGTGGGAACCAGTCAGAATAGGCCCCAACCTTCTAATTTTTTTTCAAAAATTATAAATAAAAAAATGGAGAAAACATTGTTAATTTTTATTGTAAATGGAGATATAAGGAAAATTATATTCAAATTTTAAGTTTGAGAGTGTAATTTCCCGCCATTTAGAGGTGTCATAATCACAAATGTTCTTACCTCAGCCCAAGTCATGGTGGGGCTGAGATGGTATAGATCCTCCATCTGCTAACTACCCAGTGCCGAATTCAAGGGGACCCAGCCGCCCCCCCCCCTCCAAATTAAAAAAAAAATGGAGATATATATAAAGAAAATTTTTTTCAAATTTTATCTGGAAGTCCAATTTCCAGCCATCCAGAGGTGCCATAATCACAAATTTTCTTACCTCAGCCCGAACCATGGTGGGGCTGAGGTAGTATAAATCAGAGGTTGTGCCAGGATTTGACCGACGGGGAGGCCGAGATCCCCGACGGGGGGACCGAGCCCCCGACGGGGGGATCGATGCCCCCGACGATTGGT
>NW_022723825.1:0-608 GCF_011630105.1 Anneissia japonica
ATATAATGAGTAAATGTAGTTGGCAATACTAGCAACGTACAGTGCTCGATACACGTGATAATGCAGAGCGTAAATATTGAAAATGTAAAACTTGTAGAACTTGGTATAATCACTCTACAGACTCTTTCATGCTAATGCAATCTTCAGGAGTGATAGAATATGACACAATATGCTACACTGGGCTCACTGACACACCGTTCAAAACCCGATACACAAACCACAAATACACTTTCAACACCCCCAAAAACAGAAACAGCACCGTACTCTCCAAACACGTATGGAAATTAAAAGACAGCAACACACCCTACAATATCAAATGGTCTATTATCGACAGAGCATCGGCTTACTCCACAAAAACAAAATGCTGCAACCTATGCATAACCGAGAAATTTCACATGATATACTCAGACAAACAGTCAACACTAAACAAAAGAACCGAGCTATTGTCTAAATGCAGGCACAACAACAAATACTTACTTAAAAACAATTAACTCATTTGCATTTTTACCTGCCTTAGCATTCATATACTCACAGTCCTTGTATTCTCTCACTCCTAAAGATTGCATTAGCATGAAACAGTCTGTAGAGTGATTATACAAAGTTCTACA
>NW_022723826.1:0-941 GCF_011630105.1 Anneissia japonica
TTTGAAACTGTAACATAGAAATATAGAGTAACTGTAATGAAACTCAAACGAAAATATTGACTTTATTGAAACAATTGAAATTATTGGGCAATTATATTGGCTACTCTTATTAGTCAACGCTTGACATAAAATGGACACACTTGAGTTTTTTGGTGATACACAATTAAAAACAAATCTGTATACGATAAAGAATTAATGATATGTGTAGATAAACAGTGATAAGGCAGAACGATGAATGATCAAGTGGTGGACTGTGGGAAAGCAGTACTATTATAGTATAGTATAGAAATGCATGGAGGAATTAATTCATCCATGGTTAATGGATTAGCTAAACATAGGTCATAATTAAAACCAAGAAGAACAGGAAAAAAAAATATAGGCCTTAGCATTATTATTAATTAAATAAATGTGGGCATATTTTTAAAAAAATGAATAATGAAAGGCAAATAGGCCTATTTAATAGTTATAAAGATGAAAACAGGAAACCTAAAATATAATATAGTATATTGAAATAATAAACAGGGACGTAGCCAGGATTTTGAAAGGGGGGGGGGAGCCGTTATGCGAATTAGGTATGACCCCGACGGGGTCAAGGGGCGAATCCCCCTGTGTGCATGTGAAGTAGCGCACTGTGAACGTTCTTAGGACTGTTTGAGAGGATAAAGTGGAAATTGCAATAGACGCATTATAAATAAGCGCAAAAATAATTATATAATAAATCAAGAGTGGCAGATCCAGGAATTCGAAAGAGAGGTGAACCAGTGAGGGACCTTCACAGACCGAGGAACCACCCACCTCAGCCCCAACCATGGTGGGGCTGAGGTGGGTGGTTCCTCGGCTGAGGTAGGAAAATTTATGATTAGGGCATCTATAGATGGCCGGAAATTACACTCTCGCACTTCAATTTGAATATATTTTTCTTTTTTTCCTTAAAAAAATGA
>NW_022723827.1:0-1216 GCF_011630105.1 Anneissia japonica
TGTTGTAAGTTAGTTAGTGTATACAATATAAGATGTAGCATTGTACTCTTTTAATTATTCATGTATGTTATTTACCTGATGATGATCTGCTAAGTGCAATTGGGTGGCATACCCTTATGACATGTTTAAACCATGCATTATAGTCAATGTTATACGTATCATAATTATGCAGTTCAGTAATTGTTTTATGTATTTAAATTAGTCGTTTTAATAAGGCTACATTCAGTTTAACATTATCTTCAGAACCCGCTTAAGGCAGTCTTAAGGAGTAATGTAGAAAAAAATGACATGGATGAAGATACAGATTTGTTTGTTTGTTTGTTTGTTTAATTTATTTCTCCACACACATGAACAGATGAACATACATAACAAAAGCTTAATAGTAAAACCAACTAAGAATAAAATAGTACATTACACAATAAGTGTGTGGAAGGAGGCCAAAATAAGTTTAGAATTGAAACTTTAAGCTGTGGCCACCAGATTTAATGTCGATTATATTCTAATTATTTATTAGTTCATTTGACAAACAGTAAAAGCTCGCATTTATAAAATGCGGTCGATTAATCGACTGACACGTATCTATCGATCAAATTCAGATAAATCCAACAAATCAAATTCGACTCCTCAGGATTTGAGCCCAAGACCACCGACATACCGTGTAAATGCACTAACCGACTGAGTTATGGGGTCCAGTAGAATTGGAGCCATACCACATCAACGTAACGATGATATAATACGAAATAAGAGAAAAATCATATTGAACCTCTTTTGATTTGAACAAGGGACCTCCGTCCGTCACGCGTTGTAGACACTCTGATTGACTGCGTTATGGGGTCCAATAGAATTGCAACCATACCCCCATCAACGTAACGGTGATTTAATAGGAAATAAGAAAAAGAAAGTGGACCTCTTTGGGATTTGAACCCGGAACCTCCTTCATACTGTTCGGAAGTTCTAACCGATTCCTCCGACATATTATGTGGACGCTCCGATTGAGTACAATTGGAGCCATACCCCCATCAACGTAACAATGATATAATACGAAATAAGAGGAAAATCGAATTGGACCTCTTTGGGATTTTAACCCGTGACCTCTGTTATACGGTTCGGAATCTCCAATGGAGGGGGTCAAGTGGGACTGGAGCATATCTCATATATCGGCGTAACGATAATATAATAAATAAAGGGAAATCAAATTGAGCCTCTTCGGGATTTG
>NW_022723828.1:0-729 GCF_011630105.1 Anneissia japonica
TATTTAAAGTTTCAAATAAAATAACCGATACAAATAATAATTTAATTGCTTCTTCTAAGTTTCCCATCTTTAAATGCAAGATAACAGGACTAACTGAATTGATTTGAAGATTTCTGTGCTAATGTACATAATGTACTCATACAATGTTTAGTATACCTCCAATCTCATTAGAACACTATATTTCAAGATCAATTTTCATTTTATATTTTTGAATATTCTACTATATTGTTTTTTTTTGCTATTCCTTTTTGTTAGTTAACCACAGTAGTATACCCAATTTTTTTTTTTTTTCTTTTTTTTTTTTTCTTTTTTTTCTTTTTTTCTTTTATATTTTTAAATATTCTACTATATTGGTTTTTTTGTTTTTTTTTTACTGTTACTTACTGTTTGTTAATTACCGCAGCATTGAACCCTATTTTGCTTTGCTTCAATCGCAATAGGACTCTGATGGCGGGTTTGCTAAACACAGTATAAAGTCTTGTTTTCGCCTTATTATGTAGTAGAAAAAACGTCCATTTTAGGAACATTGATTTTACGAATAATCGATTTTACGAATGGTCTTTGCCCCTGACGACATCATTATCGACCAATTATTGCCGTAAAAAAAGTCTGATTGCATACGTTGTACAAAGTGATAATGTATATTTTTCTTAATAAAATCAAGCAGTAGGACAGCCGATAGACGATTTGTCCGTTATATCGCGATTTTTCGATCTTACTTCCGCATTT
>NW_022723829.1:0-572 GCF_011630105.1 Anneissia japonica
AAAAAACCAGTACCGTACTCGCGCGAATAAGCGCCTCCTGGAATAAGGGCTCCTCTCGAATAAAGGTGAAAATTTCCTTAAGCGCCCCGTTTGAATAATATCATTAAATTTTCTTTTTAGCAAGTCAATAATCCAATATCCTAGGACTGTGGTTGTCGGCATGATCTGAGCTGCAGAGTGGAATCACATTCTTCTTAGGTCAATATCAAAATGAGGATATTTCTCTTGGACATGAGAGCTTCCATCCCTGGACAGACAGTATATTTCCTACTTTCCTTATTACATATTTTCTAGGCCTATTCCTGCTCCTCTTCTTTTTCATCTGAGTTTTCAAGAAAACCTACAACGATCCTGCCATCCCGCTCTATCGGCCGATGACCAACAAGCTAACCACTACCCACTAACACTAATTGCATCTGCTATTCTCCAAATATTCACAGCATTCTTGTCTGGACGATTATCTTTTACGTCGCACCACCATTCGCAATGTCCTTATATATAATCTTTTTTTCTGCCACAAAGTGTTGGCAGGCAACCCAGGCTACAGTAACAGTACAGTAACTCGTTGGAAT
>NW_022723830.1:0-682 GCF_011630105.1 Anneissia japonica
ATGCACTCTAGCCAGGGGCGGATCCAGGATATGAAAGAGAATAGTTTAAAATGTCTAAAAAAAAATTTAAAAAAACCAACATTAAAAGGGGTCCTGGGAACTTCCCGGGAAAATTTGGATTCCTAGATGGCCGGAAATTAGCTTTCCCGACTTCTGAGGAGTTTTTAATGACCTTTAAGTTCTTCAAAAAGAAGATCAGGTAATTTTATCTCATTCTTTAGGCCATTATATAGAGAAAAAAAATCAAAGACATAAGCAATATATTATTATATTCCAACAATATTGCGTAGAACGCACTTTCGTAAATACATTATTACAACATTGAACCAAAAACAGTTTGTATAATTTTATTTAATTGAAGGCTAGTTGGGCTAAGCATAGTTTGTCTGATTTGCCAACCTATATGCCTAGGTAGGTTCAGGCGCGGATCCACCAGCGGGGGGGCACGGGGGCTCGTTCCCCCACCCTGTCAGTCACGCCGGAAAATAAAAAAAAAATTGAGAAGAGTTAAAGGGAAGAAAGAAAGAGGGAAAAAACGAAGTGTACCCATGAGTTCAGTGACGGATCCAGCAGAGGGCGAAAGGAGAGCTCGATTATTTTACCACTCACTAATTTTAAATTTTCCATTGATTGTCAACGAACAAAACGCTATTATCCCCGACGCATCAATCAGGATGTAAAC
>NW_022723831.1:0-575 GCF_011630105.1 Anneissia japonica
ATATCTATTTTGCAGGATGAGGGTAGGGTTTTTGCAGTAAAACCAAGCTCTGATGTAGCGATGTGCTGGGGTTATTCGTGTGACGAAATTAAGCAGCATCAACGGAGTGATTCAGATCTCATACCTGTCTTTGATTGGTTGGAGAACGAAGAGCCCTCCGAGGATAGACTGTTCCTTACTAGCCCCGCTACTAAGTTCTTTTGGTTAAACAGAAAACGCCTACATCTTACTGACAAGGGAATCCTGTTCTTGAGACGAGAAGATTCAGCAGGACACCTTTTGGTGTTACCAAGGGAGTTACAACCAATAGCCTTGCGGTTACACCACCCCTCGCTCTTTTGCGTGAGAGCTTGGGCATATTACTCGGACAGGGTCCCCTCGCTCTCTTGCGAGAGAGCTTGGGCAAATATCGGACAGGGTCCCCTCGCTCTCATGCGCGAGAGCTTGGGCACGGTATCGGGAGGGTCTCGGACGGTTGTCTGGTGGGGTCTTTTCCTTTCCGCTCCTACAGTGTCAAGGAAAGCTGACGGCGAGTATTTTTTGTCAAGGAAAGCTTACGGCAAGTAGTTCGCTGG
>NW_022723831.1:592-778 GCF_011630105.1 Anneissia japonica
TTCGCTGGGGGAGCGACGAACCTTTGAATCCGCAACAAGTAGATTAATCTCTCCTGGAGAGACGAAATCTTGGCCCATCACGATTAGGCAACGAAAGGGTGGGTGCGGATTCGGTCGGGTTTCCATCGTCCCATCATTCTGGATCCCATTCGCAGTTTTACGCGAGAACTTGGGCAATTACTCGGA
>NW_022723832.1:0-1068 GCF_011630105.1 Anneissia japonica
CCTTAGCAGACAGCCGGTAGAGCAGTACAAGTCGGACCTGGACCAATTCTACCAGCCGGTGTTCAACCACAACCTGAAGGAGGAATCCAACGTCGGCATGCAGGGTAGACAGTACCACGACAGCAGCCAGTCCGAACCTTGCGCATTCAAGAGCGTCAACAAAGGATTCTTCGGGGAACACGAACACAGCCTGTCTCTTAACAGCTCGTCGGCGTTCCGCAATCTCCTTGACGTGTCTTCGTGCAGAACCGATCAGGGAATGCTTCTCGTCGATCCGGCGACCTGTCTTCCGACGGGACGAGGAACCGACGATCAGTACATCACACGGCGGTTTCATACGCACTATATTGGGACAATAAGTGTTTTCAACGCGCCTTTCATATATTTACGCACCGCAAGCCTCGAACGAACACACTCATGTCGCGATTGGGATCGTGCGAGCCTAGCGGAACTGCATTTTTTGGTACATAGTAGAATTGTGCTAAAAATAATATATGAGTATAATATCCCCCAATCCATGTTCTGTTTGTCTAATTATTATATCAGCTACTAAACAAAATTTCTGCAATGCATGAATTTATATAAAAATCATGAATTTTAACGAGAAAAGTAAGGCCGGTCTACAGTAAAAATGTAAACAAACAACGCCCTAACTCCGTAAATGTTAATATCGCTAAATATGGTCGTAATTATCGTCGTTGTACAAAATTGTGCAATTTTTCTGGATGTTATCGTTGGTCGCCAATGAACAATCAGTGTCTGTTCTTGTATTCTGTGAAATATTGGCCTGACAACTTTTTCCGATGTTTAAAAAATTTCGATTGAAAACAGCAAATACTGTCTCTTATACACATCTAGATGTGTATAAGAGACATTTATGCGTTGGTTATACATGCGCTAGGCCTAGATTGAGGCCTAGATTTTATTGGGGTTTTGGATAGGCTTTGCTGCATTAATGTTGTTAAATGTTAAAATTATAATTGTATAATATATATATTATTTATATTCAGCTAATATATAATAAATACAGGCTTGCATTGAATAACATTTTATATTTTGATGGCAATA
>NW_022723833.1:0-931 GCF_011630105.1 Anneissia japonica
TACACGTCCACGTGATCGTGAATGCCGGGCACTGGTTCGAGAACGAGACCTCCGCCTTCGGCCGGTTCTTCCGCAGTCTCTCTTCGACGGGGAAACACGAAACCCCGTCTCGAAGCCTCCCTGCAGAGCATGGACGACAGCATCTGCTTCCTGGTACCTCCGGGAAAGGTGCCCGTCAACCTTGACGCGTCCAAGACGGTTTCCACAAGACGCCTGCTGCGCACCTTGCGTTCGTAATCTCGGACAGACAGCTCCTCATCCAGCACATCGTCGGACGTTCGTGCAGAATGTTCGTTGCAAGACCTTCTGCTCGCGTACTCGTACATGGAATCGCGATCGCGGCACTCGTCGGCGTCCTCGGAGGTGTCTACGCATATCGGCCATCGAGATATCGGCAGGTCGCACGCCGAGCATCTGTTCGTCAAGACCGTCTTCACCCACTCTCCGTGATACACGAGAACGTCGGCGGACTTCACGATGTTCGTCAGACATCGCAGCTCCTCCCTCTCCTCGGGCTCCCTCGACATCCTTCCGTCGGAGAGAACGACGGCCGTCACGCGTCCGGTCACGTCAAGTCGAACGGAGAGGTAGAGCACGGACGGCTGCACGGGATCGGTTTCCTCGAGTTCGAGGTGGATTCGTTCGTCGTACTCGAAATTCTCGACGTATCCCTTCTCGTTCGTGTTGCATCGGTGCCAAGCGCACCCGTGCACGCCGATGGCGCACTGGGCGTCCAGGTCGTCGACGGCAGACGGCAGGTTGCCGAACGTGTTCTCAACGGGGATGCCGTTCCTGTCCCGTGACCTGAGCGTGCGGTACGTTCGACCAACGGACTCGTATCTGTCGCCTCTTCGTAAAGTCACGTAGCCGTCTTCGTCTTCGGCGTAACACTGGAATTCCACCTTCGTACTCTCCAGGTCAACCGGCCGTC
>NW_022723834.1:0-1135 GCF_011630105.1 Anneissia japonica
AAAAAAAAAAAAAAAAACAAAACAAAAAAAAAACGGAATCAGTGATTTTAAACAATAATGGGAAATGGCAAAATTTAAATCGGAAAATATACATCCCTACCTTATAAGTGGAAAACTTTTCTATTATAAACACAAGTAACAAAGATAGGTTTGATAGTCATGAAGTGAATGTGTTGTCACTTTTGCCAACAAATCAGCATTGATAGTCCAGATTGTAGTACCATACATTTTATTTTTGATGTGATCTCGTAATTTGCAGGAACATATTTAGCAAAAAAGACCATGTTTGCACTGCACTCTTATGTAAGATTTTAGGCCCTCGTGCCTCCTACTTTAACAAATGTGACCCTACTTTAACATATTTTCAACACCCTTGAATTCTACAGATGAGAATGAGATTCCAGATGATCTGATTGACTCCCAGTGGTCTGATCATAAGATTCTTGTTATGGTCCGACATGAGGTACATTTTTTGGCATTTATCCAACCCAACTGCTCTCATGCGGTTGTTTTTAGCAACAGAAGGGCCCCTGTACGTCGTGCCCAAAGTATAGAAAACTTGCATTATAAAAATGAAGGGCGCCGCCCACGTCGGGCCCAATTTACGCCTCATTTTTACATGCGAGTGCTCTATCTGGTATTGTATCTTTGCCTGTACGAAGAATGGGCTCCTCTAAACCAAACCAGTGGTGGCGCCATGATTTACCAGACAGACCGGAGTCCGAGGTTCCCGAGGGGGTGATGCCCCGACGAGGGGGCCGATTTTCCGGGCGAGAGCGAAGTGGGCGTGGACGAACGTCGCTTAAAATGTTGCTAAAGTGGTCCAGGGGGCCAAGCCCCCGAAAAATTTGAAGATTTAGGGGGTTTCAAAGGCTAATTTAATCGATTTTAGAGTATACTAATATGTAGAAAATACATAGGCCTATTTCTCCCCGACGAATTGTGGTTTTTCTCCGGAGGCCGGAGGCAGGGTCCCCTACTGGGGACCCTGCCTCCGGCCCTCGCTGGCGCAACCCCTGGACCAAACCCAGCACCGTTTCGATTTATATCGACAGGAAATCCACTCAAATTTTGAGTCAAAGTGACGAATAAGTTTAATGATGAATTACTAATTAACCAATCGTTATTTTGCTCA
>NW_022723835.1:0-1632 GCF_011630105.1 Anneissia japonica
TTACATCGTGTACCTTTAGTGGAGCACGATTCATTATAGGTAGGCCTATACTACGATCCTAAAATTGAGGTATTGATGAAGAATATGTAACATTAAAAAGTGTATGCAGTCTCCACAACCAAGTACGTCGTCGTAAATTTGTTATCGTCAATCCCGCGTTTCCGATCTCTGTATTTGTTATGATATCACTAAGATAGATATAATCAAATTTTCTCCATTTCTATCATATTGACAGTGGACTAGAATTACTGTCGTTGGTTTTATTAACATGTTTAAGGGCAAATTTAGACAACACTGGGTTGAAATTTTACATATGTAGTGTTATTATTGTACTTTGTATACTAGGCTCCTAAGCATCATCTAGTGGAGTAAATATGCTCAAACAAACTGACACCATTCAAATAATTTAATTCTCGAACTCTAAATAATATGGTAATAAAGAGGGCTTAATTCCCACGTTTGCCATCATTACTATGTTTGCCATTCATCACTACAACTGAAATCAACAATAAATTCACCACAAATAGAGGAGATAGTAAAAAATGATTATGTCTGATTCTATTTAATTCCTTATTAATAATAAGCCTGTAAAAATGAAAAGAGAGAAAGTATATATTGTAGTTTAAAATGTCAACTGTTCATAATAGGGCCTATCAAATAGGGCCTAGGCTTAAATTAAATGACCAATCAGAACGTGTTATTTTTTTTCTTGTATTGCATTTTACGAGAAGTACCAATACTGAGTACGATGGTATGGCTACATGATGAATATGTAACATTAAAAAGTGTATGCAGTCTCCACAACCAAGTTCGTCATCGTAATTTTTGTTACCGTCAATCCCACGTTTCCGATCTTTTTATTTGTTATAATATCACTACGATAGAAATAATCAAATTTTCTCCATTTCTATCATATTTACAGTGGACTAGAATTACTGTCATTGGTTGTACTAACATGTTTACGGGCAAATTTAGACAACACAGAGTTGAAGTTTTACATTTAGTGTTATTATTGTACTTTGTATACTAGGCTCCTAAGCCTCAACTAGTGGAGTAAATATACTCAAACTGACACCATTCAAATAAATTAATTCTCGAACTCTAAATAATATGGTAATAAAGAGGGCTTACTTCCCACGTTTGCCATCATCAACGCTGCGGTCCTGATCGCAAGATTCACCATTGTATGTTTATTTACTTATATATTTATTTATTTACTTATTTAATTTTATTTATATTTATTTATTTACTTATTTATTTATATCCCTTTCTTTCACTTTTGACAGCGACATATGAGTGCTGTACAACACATTGTACGACTATACTCAACTGAGGTTATTCACAGTAACGGAGGATGGTGATGACGATGATCATTACTATGTTTGCCATTCATCACTACGACTAAAATCAACAATAAATTCACCACAAAAAGATGAGATAGTAAAAAATGTATTATCTGTTTCTATTTAATTCGTTATTAATAATAAGCTTGTAAAATAAAAAGAGAGAAAGTATATATTGTAGTTGTAAAATGTATGAAACTGTTAGTAGCGCCTATCAAATTGGGCCTATGCCTTAAATTAAAAGATCAATCAGAACGTGTTATTTTTACTTGTATTGCACTTTACGAGA
>NW_022723836.1:0-1203 GCF_011630105.1 Anneissia japonica
AGCTGCGTACCCATCAAAACAAACTAAACGTGTAAGACTAATGACAAAAAAAATAGAAGGATTTCATATCGTGGCGCTATCGAATCGAATAGATTATGTCCTGATGTACAGTCTTCTACCAATTAAAGTATTTTCAAGAACCACATTTGTATTAATACTTAATGAAAGGCGAAGTATAATAGTATGAACATTGTATAAATCACTAACTTAATGTTTTCTTGCTTTATTTTGTTTACATTTTACATTACTTTTTCGCAATTTAGTTTACTTTTGTGGAGTGGATTTTCTTCATTTCAATAATTTATTTTGCCATTGTTAGGTATAGGTTTTTACTAAATTGTTGACTTTTGACTTTAATAATTATGTTTTGTATCTATATTATTTAATTTCTGCGTTTAACTTTTTTCTTTTTTATTATGTACCGTACTGTGTAATTTATGTTAACTGTGACTAATGAAATACAGCATTATATTTGTTGATTTGTACTTCGTGAATAAATAAAGTTTTACTCTACTACATTGGTGCTCTAGTTATCATTGTTGGTGTTCTGGTGGAACTGAAATAAAAACTGTACGCCTTTGTGCTGTAGTTGTCGTCATCATCATCATCATCATCATCACTCTTGTTAGCAGAATCAATATCATGAAAGAATTGAAAGAAATGATCATCATCATTCTCGTTAGCAGAATCAATGTCATAAAACATTAAAACAAATAATATAAATATTTGTATTGCAATTTCATTACAGATCAAGTCTATGTTTAATCAGTAATTGTCGTTTAATTATACGGACAGGTATAAAAATACTTTTAATGTACAGTATTTGTTTCTTAAACATTTTAACACATAGCAGGGGCTGATCCAGAATTCTTCAAATGGGGTGGGCGGGGGTACAAAAATTTCAGAACAGATAAGGGAGTAAAATATAACATTGATATGCATTGAAATTTAAAAAATTTAGTGTCACAACAGGGGGAATGTTCTCCCCTCCCCCACCATTTGATCCACCCCTGCATAGTGGTTTTCATCATATATCTTGTGTATTACAAAGTGTACATAGTCTTTGGGTAAAAATTGACTCTAAAATAGGCAACTTATGGTTCCCGCATCGTTGTATTCAATGTAATTAAATGTGTTTCAAATTTAAACGTTGGTTTACATAATGTAAGGCCAATATTGGTCTTTCTGATATATATATATATA
>NW_022723837.1:0-1143 GCF_011630105.1 Anneissia japonica
AATTTTCTACACAGACATGAGTTAGATTACTTCTTAGTGTTATCCTGCAAATTAAATTCTGATCATGCAAATTTCATCCTCAATGTCCAGTATTCATACAGCACTTTGTTTCAAAGTACTTCACATTTTGCCAATTCATTTGAATTCAAATTCAATTAAAAATACTTTATTATCCAAAGGGATATTCATTTGGCCATGGTATAATATATCAAACAATGTACAATGAATAAAATACATATACAATAGTTTAAAAAGAAAGTTTATACATGAAAAATCATTTTTAAATCAGAAATTTAAACAATAAGTGTTAGGTTTGTTTTCTATTATTAAATTATTTTAAAAAAAAGTAACACAACAATTTATGAAACAATTTAAAATAGAAGAATATTTAAAAATCCTCAAACTCTCCGGACTTGTATAATCTATTATTTTTATATCATTATTTATATTATTTTATTATTATTTGTTTATTTTGTTATTATTGCAGATTACATACATTTACTTAGTGTGTTTTTCACTAAATTAGGACTACCGTATCTCTGACAGACTGCACTTGATCTAGAAAAATACCCTCAAGTGAATGATAAAGTAGTGAGTCCTAAAAACACACATGTCTGTCCACACATTAATAAGATAACCAATGAAATTACAAATAGCTTTGTTATAATAATCTTATTATTAGGACTCACATTATCATTAAAATGTGTTTTATTGAAATGTTTTAGAAAACTTATTAGGTTAATATGTAATATGATGGTCTCATTGCTGCCCCTCATTGTCAATCCTTCACTTTATTAAATGTTTATTTAAATCTCAGAAAAACATAGTTTTTCATTTTTTTTTAATTATTTATAAATGTTATGGCTTATAATTTAACTTAAATTTAATTATTGTTGATCTCATTTTGTCTATCCCTCAGATGAATTTTGTTGATGGTTCCAGCTATATGAACTCTGCAGGGATATTAGTGTGGCCAATATTTTGTCGATGAGTTTGGGGTTAGGGGAAGTTTTATAGGGGTCTATTACTTTCATTAGTCTTGTGAAAGAATGCAATAATTGAAATGTGACTAAATCTCACTTCTTTTACTCTACAGAAAATATTGTATGCAAGCAGTTAAACTGGGAGCAAGTTTATGCTTAA
>NW_022723837.1:1171-1480 GCF_011630105.1 Anneissia japonica
AATTATGTATTATGCCCATTGTACAGTTATTTTAATCACTGTATTAAGTTTGTGAATACACATAAAAGAGAATTGTGTCACTTAGCCTATTGCACAATTCACAATCTATATAATAGCAAAAATTAAAATAATCAAAAAAACCAAATAATAATTCATACATCTCAGAACTTCTACTGCTCCATCTAGAAACCTACAGTATTTTAGTTGAAGAATATCATTTCCCCTTGTCATACAATACATATACAAGACCATGATTAATGCACAAACTCCCAACTTCCAAGAAGTATTTGTAGTGAAATTTATTACTAA
>NW_022723838.1:0-1129 GCF_011630105.1 Anneissia japonica
TAGCCGTTAAATTATATATAAATCATCAAAGAAATGTAAATACAGTGTTCGAAAAAAAGGACATAATAATACATTGTGTAGCATAGCTGTGTGTGTGTGTGTGTGTGTATGTGTGTGTGTGTGTGTGTGTGTGTGTGTGTGTGTGACTTGCTATTATTGCAGCTGTCTGGTTCTATTTCTGGCTGTTTACTCTATTGGGGAGAGAATCCATATAACCTTGGCACTGTTGAATTTACTCGTATTCGTAGTCGTAGGTGTGGAATCAGAAAACAGCTGTAGGCCTATTTCCCTCATTTTAAACATGACTTCAACCAAACATGATATTTATTGTATCAAAACAGATGAATGTTCTTTAAAATCAATATACAACATAATTAATATGATATGCTGATGTTGAACTAACAATGGCCGTATTCGACTGGTCGTTCTTCGTTAAACCACGCACCTACGCAGTGGTAAAATCCTACTTAACCAAGATAAGACGACCAGTCGAATAGAAAACTGGTAAAACACTCGACAAAACAAAATGGCTGCATAGTTACCGCGATACACGCTGCAAAATCAAGAGTGCTTCGGATTGCGGCAGTATGAGTTTTTCGTAAAAAAAAAAAAGGTTTTCATCCAGTTTTTGAATTCTGTTAGGCTACAATTATTTTTTCATTCCAATGTGGGTATATATTATAATTTTTATTTTCCGAAATTTAATTTAAACGCTGATTAATGCATTCTGGTTACGTTAATTTTCGTACTCAATTCGTACTCAACGAAATGGACCAGTCGAAAGCCCATACCAATTATAAGCGTATTATAACCAACTCAATACTTAAATTAGTTTTCTTCCTTGCGTAGTAGGTCATTCGTTGTTTTGTATTTTTGCACCACGATAATTAAATATCTTAGTTGTTCAAATGACAATAAATCGTTAATGAAACAGACGAATGTTGTTTAAATTCTAATAAGTGGAGAGATAGAGAGAGTGGGTACGAAGAATGCACCTCCCCTCCCCTTCTGCCTGAGCAATCCTTAATGCTTCTGCCGCCGCAATACCATTTTTGAACAAGTTTTATCTGTAGCTTTCATTATTCAACAAAAAGTGATTGATTGTCGTGTATTGCAGCTACCAAACCAC
>NW_022723839.1:0-1132 GCF_011630105.1 Anneissia japonica
GGGGGGGGGGGTGGACAGCGGGCCCCTCAATGATAATCGGAGGATTAATTTAGAGGAGTAATTATTGATTACTGGGTTGGTTTCTATTAATTGGTGTATTCAAGGAGGCCCCAGCCGGCCCGATAGCCTATTTTTTTATGAATTATAAAAAAAATGGGGAAAAATGAAATTTCATTAGGGCCTATTATTATAAGCCTGAGAGCGGACATTTCCGGCCATCTAGAGGTGCTAAAGGTTCTATAATCATAGATTTTCTGACCTCGGCCCCAACCATGGTGAGGGTGAGGTGGTCTTCGTCGTTCACCTGTGAAAATCCCTCCCTGGCCCCTCTATTTCGAATTCCCAGATCCGCAACTGCAATTGTTTAATTTTACGTGCCATCAATTTTCCTGATTAGTTTACAGCGCTGAGACCGAATACGTGCTCCTCAATAGTTACGAATCCAATTACCATTAGTATTTATTACTAATCGAGGCCTTTAGGATTACCGGGCAAAGCAATTCTTACGATGAATCAATCTTACACTGGGGCCCTTTCCCACCTAGCTACGCCGCTGCACAGCTAGGAAATAATAGCAAATAATAAAATTTAAAGCATGTTTGTTGCGTAGCATCGTCAACACGATACTAATAAACAAATACTGTATTTCAGTATTTCAATATTTAAACTAGTTGCTTTCAGAACAGTGACACGTCCTGTATACGGTAGTGCGTCCATGGTCATAATACAGTAATACAATCAAGTAGCAATTATATAAAGAACACGTACAGATTAAAATGAAAAACAAAGGAAACAACAACAGATTGGCGAGAGAGAGAAAAAAAGTACCCTGTATTAAAGATTAGTAGTCAAAAATATTATATATTGGTCAGAATAGAAAAATGATACCAAATGTTTAATAACAACACAGAACTTACTTTTGATTATAAAATAGACGTGCAGAATATCAGGTAAATATTATGAACATAATATTGGATTAATTTTATACTAAACAGTGAATTCATTGAAAAGGTAGAAATATAGTTAATATTAAAAATAAATGTATACAATTAATAATGAGGTATATATATATATATATATATATATATATATATATATAGGCCTACGTCATTGTTAATTGTATACATATATT
>NW_022723840.1:0-636 GCF_011630105.1 Anneissia japonica
TGCAGAAGGTAGGTTTTACAGTACTGAATTTTATTAAATTTTTATATTTACAAACATTTTTAAAACTAAAAAGAAAACAAGAAATAGTGAAATTGAAATTAATACACAATTTTGTTTAGATGACAAACCCCTAGACAAAGTCAAAGGTATATGATTTTTTAAACCCTAAAATTACGTAGTGATTCTTTAGGAATCACTGAAGAGTACATGAATATTAAAGCTCTTTACGGAAAACATAAATTTGAGTTCGTCAAGTTTGTCAAGATCAAGGTATGCTTTGCAAGATTAACTTTAACATAGTGTGTAGAGAGTAGACAAAATTAACTAGTTCTGCCGTTCTTTGTTTTTGTTTAGATACAGAATACCAAGCTGACATTGCAAAAAATAAAGAGGATAATGTCAAAGGTATGGCCATATTCTCATTGCATTTGTATTACAAAACATGCATGTCTACTTTTAAACAGTAGATGACAATAAAACTTGAGCCAATTCTAATTGTTTGATAGAAAATTATTACTCTACCTGTACAGTATAATATATGGTGCTTAAGTAATTTATATAATTAATGTTTTTTTTTTTTATTGATAGTTTTTTTTTACTTTCCTCAAGTTAATTTTACTGTCAATATTATTATTT
>NW_022723841.1:0-932 GCF_011630105.1 Anneissia japonica
CCCCACACTGAGATTGCATAGTCCATACAGGGTTGTATTGTACTTCTATAAAGAATATTTAGAAAAGATTCATTTAATGTTTCTGCCAATTTATTTAGGATGTTAATTTTGTACCCAATAGTTTTATTTAATTTTCGAATATGGTCATTCCAGGTAAGGTTTTCATCAATTTGAAGTCCTAAATAACAGATGTTTTTTACCTCATCGATGGTGCCAATGCCAACATGAATATTCAAAGAGGAAAGAGGGCGAACATTTCTATTTTTAATTAACACAAGTTTGGTTTTGCTAGAATTTACAAGTAATTTATTAAATTTATTTCAGACAACTTAAATATGGGAAAATCAAGAACAGAATCGAAAGCTTTGGTGAAGTGTAAATCGCACAACAGGCTCTGCTTAATGTATTATAGATTTAATATTCCGTTTGACAGGATCTTTCCGAGATTAAAAAACTGCTGATTCGGGCTCATGTAAACTTATATAACATGATAAAAGACTTGACCATTGACATTTAGTTAAAAAAAGTCTTTCGATTGATTTCTTGGTCTACTTTTATGAATAGGCAATATATTAGCGGGTTTACACGACGAGGAAAAACCATCAATTTTTGAATATGTAAAACTGAAAATGTGCATAAGTGGATAATAATAAAGAAACAGCTGCATTCAAAAATAAAATCACTCATTTTTGTCATTTCCGGTAGATTTATTGGCATTAATGTATTAAGTGAACTCTTGGCTGCTTGTTGATATATCGAAACTGTCAGAATCTTATCAGCGTTATAGTCCCAAAGACGCAGTCAATCTCGCGACCCGTGTACAACTTTAGTACTAAAACAAAAATAATAGTGTATTGAAAACCTTTTTTCTGCCTAAATGTCAATATTGTTGATAATGAATTATAATTTTATTTTATATAAGTCCTATATAT
>NW_022723842.1:0-657 GCF_011630105.1 Anneissia japonica
GTTTGTTAAATTTTCCCCTTTTTTTGTTTTTGTTTGTACGAACGCACCAATTGATATTGAGTGCCGCCGATTCAAAGGTGTATGTTCAAATAAATAAATAAATAAACTCTGTATCACTTGGTTCATTTGGAGTTATTGTTATAACCTCGATATTATAATCTTCAACTAAGTCATCATTCGGATGCGGCAGCAGCTCTATCAACACCACAGGTTGGCAGAGTGATTTCATATTCTGTATCAATTGGTACATTTGGTGCTGTTGGTATTACCTCGATATAACATAACTGAATTATCTTTATTTTGTGATTCCATAGATCGTGCTACAACAGCTCCGTCAACGACACTGGTTGGTAGAGGAATTTCATACTCTGTATCACTTGGTACATTTGGTGTTGTTGGTATAATCTCGATATAATCGTGAAATGAATTATCTCTATTTGGTGATTCCACAGATCGTGCTACAACAGCTCCGTCAACGACACTGGTTGGTAGAGGAATTTCCTACTCTGTATCACTTGGTACATTTGGTGTTGTTGGTATAATCTCGATATAATCGTGAACTGAATTATCTCTATTTGGTGATTCCATAGAACGTGCTACAACAGCTCCGTCAACGACACTGGTTGGTAGAGGAATTTCCTACTCTGTATCACTTGG
>NW_022723843.1:0-332 GCF_011630105.1 Anneissia japonica
TATTAAGTGAGCATAATCTTCAGGTCAAGGTTGAATGTTAGGTACCTTAATTTTCCGTTCGCGCTACTTAACGGGTGCGTACGCGTGCGTCAACATTTACATATGCATAAAACCATGAATATATTAAATCAGTTATATCTAAATAGGATGAAAGGTGACCCCTAATTTTTATTACATATTCTGAGAGCACATGAGTTATAGATACGATTTTATAGATCATATTGGCTGATCGGACATTGTGACGTCATCATATTGCCATTTGAATTAAGAAAAAATAGAATTTTTATTTATGACGTTATTACTTTTTATACTCGTTTGAACGTACTCGCTTA
>NW_022723843.1:398-893 GCF_011630105.1 Anneissia japonica
TTTTTTTGGAGCCTTCTCATCTTTCTTTCATAAAAGATGTAAACACATTGAAAATAGAGGGCGGCAGACTGAATTTCGACACTATCAGACCGATAGTTCGTATACTGTAAAGGCAAAATTCGTGTGGCATTACCAACCAACAGGGGGTTTTTAATTTAACTTGACAAGGTTCATCAGGCACGTCGTATAAGGTATTCGTACTTGTGCGTTAACATTTTAAAATTGTTAATATCACTTTTCAGATAATATAAAGCACGTTTCAGGTCATTTTGAATATTCCAAAATTTACGCGCCGTACGCTCATTTCCACGCCCACAGCACGTACTGAAGCTGGAACTTACGTTTCGGTTACATGTGTTGGGATTGTGACACTGTATTAATACTACCGTGCGCAAGGACGTTAAGACGTATGTGTACACATTCTTATTTTTTTAAAATGCTCAAAATTACTCTTTTCCTTTAAAATTCCTTTTAAAATGCTCAAAATTACTCTTA
>NW_022723844.1:0-727 GCF_011630105.1 Anneissia japonica
CTAATAAACAGTACTATGCCAGTGAACACAAACACTGACTAGATAAGGAATGTGTTTGCTATTACAGTAGGATATCCACATATTGTTGATAAGATCACAAAAGTACTAATAATGATTTTATCTATATTGTAGATAAATATGAGAATTTTGAAAGGTTTTAAATATATTGTTAAATATTTTGTATGTAAAAGTCAACAAAACATAACTTTACATTTTCATTGTTATACTTAAGGTATATGTACATTATATTATATACATTAAGCATACGATTATATTATATTCAATTAATTTTTTTCAATAAAATATTTTACACATTTAATCTAGAATTCAAGGTATGGTTTTCAGTGGCGGATCCAGTAGGGGGCATGGGGGGCACGTGCCTCCCCATTTTGCCATTACATTTTAAAATTTTCATTGCAGATCAAAGTTATGTGCTACTCACTTGCCTATTCTGAGACTGTTGCACCCCCATCCCCCTTTTGGAAAATTCTGGATCCACGATGTGTATAAGAGACAGCTTTCCGGTTTTCATACAAACACAAATTCAGTAATGAGTATCAATAGTTTTCTAAAGAGGCATTATATACATTAATTAATAAATAGATTGATGATTGTATAAAAAACATTGTGCATGTATTTATTAAAATCAATAATGTTACAGAATTTATCATTTTAACTATTCATTTTTATTATAAATTAAGATATATTTCATCAACGAATTATGTTA
>NW_022723845.1:0-753 GCF_011630105.1 Anneissia japonica
TATAAATAGTCCCTCCCTCATCAATAAAAACAAAAGCGCAATAACGAATTGTTATGATTTTAAAAAAAAAAAGCAAACAAAAACCGCCCTCTCTCATCGTTTTTTTTTTTAAGTGTGATAATCTAATAATTTTTTCTATGTGCTCTTAGCAGCCATTGAACACAATGAAAAAGAAAAGGTTTAACTTAGAAAATATTAAAGAAGACAAGTTGTACTTCATCACTGTGTCCCACTATAGCCAATTTGGCAACCATTGGATTATCTTGGAAAATATTAAAAGATATTTATAGTTTATTACTGTCAAACTATAGCCAATTTAGGGCACATGGAAAAATTATTAGATCACTATTTTTTTTTTAAATCAGAACAACTACTTCTTTTAATAGATAAAGGAGGGACTTTTTTATTTGGCAAGAATATTGTAAATATTGTATAAAAACAGGTTTAATTTTTTTTTTTTAAAGAAAACGTATTTCCAATCACAAAATTACATTGTTTATTATGCTGTTAAAAAAATGATGCAGCTAAGAAAAAGAAACATTTTTTTTTTAAATTTCCGCATCAATATTTCCTAATTTTGTTGAAGCGGGCTGGAATGATGATCTAATAATTTTTTTTTGTATAGCCATAATTTTGATCTGTTCATAGTGCGTTCGATTTTGATAATGATAGGAATGATAGGAGCACTTTATGATCAATGTGCGCCAAAATAAATAGATGATTAACATAAAAAGTATGATGCCGTTTATTTGT
>NW_022723846.1:0-607 GCF_011630105.1 Anneissia japonica
GTAATCATTAAAGTTATTAGAAATAGTAAAAGGATCGGATATTTTGCAATTATTATGATTAAAGTGTGAAGGCAGAGATATTTTAGTCTTCTTACCAAGGACAGAATTAATAGTTTGCCAGGTCTTTTTAAGATTAGATTTATATTGGTTAAATTTATTTTTATAATAATTAGATGCGGAGATGCGTATAAGGTTAGTCAATTTATTACGATATTTTGAATATTTGATTTTATCAGAGTCTTTACCAGTTTTGATATATATTTTATATAACTTATTTCTGGTGTCAATAGATTTAATAATAGCATTGGTGATCCACGGTTTGCGGTCTCTACGAAATTTGCGCCTATAACGGTATGTTTTAATATTTTTATTTATCATATACTTAAGTTTGTCATGAAACAATTCATAAGCAAGATTAGGATCAAAATTGATAGAATAAATGTCAGACCAATCAGTGTTGAGGAGATCCTCATTTAGGGCAGCTAGTGTGTTAACATTAATTTTCTGCAAATAAATATACTTAGAGTTGTTTTCATTTAAGATAAAGGAAACTGTAGAATGAGTAATGGAAAAAACAGGAAAATGATCAGAAATATCTGAGTACAGT
>NW_022723847.1:0-860 GCF_011630105.1 Anneissia japonica
ACTACTGGCACATGCAGATAGGAAATTTGAAATAGATGTATGCCTTAAAAATATAAAATAAAATGTCTAAATGTTCTGCACAAATTACTTCTAAATAATATAAAAGGTCTCTCCGGGATTTCTAAAATATTGATTCATAATGGCATATGCTCACAGACATATTGCAATAATTTATTGCAACTGGTGGTCTAAACCCTATTGATAACACTAGGAAAATCCCCTTTCCTCCAAAACAAATCATTTATGTCAGAAACTATCAACCGCCCTCTGGGGTTCACATTCGCTTTTGCCTACATTTTACATTTTACGTGATTGTCTATATTTTTAAAATTGAAGCACATATTAATTCTGCGGTTTTAGGGTAGGCTACAATCATCAGTGATCAGTGATAATAGTAAAGTGTACGCAATCCACCTTTTCCGCTTGGTTAGTTAAAAGGCTGCTAAAGTTTGCCAAAAATTATATCTGTGGCAAAGACAAGCCAAACCAGTCACTCGTCGAAACAGAAAATGTTTCTGTTGATAGTTGAAGGAGCAGTAATATTGCATCATATAAGAGGAAAATGCATTTCCTTTGACCGTGAGTAATTTTAATACTTTATATTGGTTTCTGAATAACGTATATGAGATAAGTTTAAATGTAATATTGCATTAAGTGAATACATACATTCCAAACTAGTGACTAATTTGCCGTCATGATACTTTTGTTATGGAAAACACCTTCCCCTAGAAGGTAAGGGGCACCCCTCCCCACCCCCCACTCCTGAAAAATGTTTTACCTAGATGCCCGGAAATTCACTTTCTGCCAGCTTAGGGTAGTATTTGTACGACTGAAAACCTGTTAAGAATCTGCATGTTTTT
>NW_022723848.1:0-889 GCF_011630105.1 Anneissia japonica
ATAGGTCAATTTATAAGACGCAAATAAACAAAGTGTCTAAGCTCCAAATAATAATAATAATAATATTAAAAAAAAAAAAAAATAATAATAATAATAATGACATTGCAACGATCGTAAAATGTTTGTCACTGGTGCTGGGAACAGTCACAATTGTGGGGAAGGGGAGGCCCCCATTAGAAAAAGTAGGTGGGTCAATCATGGCCCCTGAAAATCCCCCCACCCCGCTTCCGCCGTCGTTGTTTATGAGCAGATGTTACCCCCGACCCCAAAAACTGCTACGGTATTGATTACAAATTTCTAGAATACCAAACAATGTACAATAGTACATAATGCATTTAAATTTTTTTCTCGTTAACATAAATTTTTGCATTCCATACGGTATGTCAATATGTACAAGAAAAAAACAATTTTTATCAAACATATACAAAATTAGAATTATGACACTGACGTTAGAAAAAACAATTAGTTTTATTACCTGCCGTCGGTGCAGGGAGAGTAGTTGACTCCCCCACCCCCTTCATTGTCAGACAGGAACCCCGGTCACCAAGACTCTGTCGAACTAAAAATATTAATTTTTCTATCAATTTTACGTAATTTTGATTGTCAATCCCTATATTGTGGTCCAAAAGTAAAATTTTGCTGTATGTCAAGCCATACGAAAATGCTCACTATGAGCCCTACCAGGAATTTTTTATTCCGGGACTCCGACCGAAATTCTAGGTCTATGTTTCAAACACGCACCTCCTGTCGGCAAATACCTGGAGCCAACGCGGACTCAAAATGTTTCATCATATTGGTAAATTCAGCCCTCCGTATCTCTCTTTTCGTAAGTATATGTTTGGTGAAGTCGGTGTGCAAAAAAAGTTAATGAACACTAAAGAACAGGCGA
>NW_022723849.1:0-5514 GCF_011630105.1 Anneissia japonica
GAAATTACAAAAATATTACATAGAAAAACTACAAAAATATACTTATTATTAATTACTAAAATAATAAAAATTTGGAAATTCAGTCAAAATAAATATTATGAATTAAAACTATAATATACAATAATTCCAAATTATTACAATACAATATAGATCCAATTAAAAATTTAAATTCTCTATCTACAATATGGAAAAGACAATCAATTACTGTGAATGGAAAGATATAAAAATATAATTATTACAATTAACATCATGGTAATTAATTAAAAATTTAAAGTTTGTCATCATTATTTACTGTATACACCAGACCAGGTTTTGTATGCCCTTTGAGATCCAAACAATTTGACTTCAGAAATTAGTTCAGGGTGGTTGAAGAATCATTTTTCGAAAAGTGGTGAGAGATCAGGGCTTAAAGGTCATAGTCATAGGGTCCTTATATCTCTGCACTGACCTTTGACATATTTCAAGGTCATAGCAATAGGGATCTCTGCAACCAATGGTGGTAGACTAAGAAAGTTAAGTCCGGTGTCAATTTGGAACATTCATGTTTCTATTTGGTCTAATAGAAAAGTTTGCTAAAAAATTACCGGAAATGCGGTTTCTGACCTTTGACACATTTCAAAGCTTACGCCTATCTACATACTGACTCAGGGCAGTGGCTGTAGACTTGATAGTGATCTCAAATTATTAATTTACACACGTTTTTTGTTCATTTCATTATTCCAATTGTAAAAAAAAATTATACCAAAAATGCTGATCGAGAAGGTTTACTAGAAAATAAACATTATAATTATAATTTACAAAAAAAATTATTACTGTATATACCACTTACCAGCAACTAGTATTCCGTGTTGTGTTAAGTATAGTATACTTTGTCAATTTTTATATACTCATCCTGAAGCTGAACACCACTGCTTCTTAATATGTCACTCATGTCAATCTGCCTGCTACCAGCATGCCGCTCTATAAAATAAACAGGAAAAAGCCAAAATAATAATAATAATATTTCTTTATATAGCGCATTTTCAGATTTCTGTTTAATGCGCTTTACATAAAATGATGATGAAATACAATTTAAAATAGTCAACATTATATCATGAAATTACAAAAATATTATATAGAAATATAGGTACTACAAAAATATACTTATTATTAATTCCATTATTAAAATAATAAAAATTTGAAAATTCAGTCAAAAATAAATACTTTGAATTACAGTGCATCCTCCAATTCAAGACCCCTCTAATTCCGAGACCCCTCTAATTCGAGACCACTTTTCTAAAGACCCAAATAACAATAGTCAACCTTTTAACACAAAGCTAGTCCTCTAATTGGAGACCAACCCTGAGACTACCCCAAATTTTCAGGTCCCAAAGGTGGTCTTGATTTGGAGGGCGAACTGTACCTAACAAACTATAATGTACAATAATTCCAAATTATTACAATACAATACAGATCAATTCAAAATTTAAATTCAAAATCTACAATATGGAAAAGACTGTAAATAGAAGGATATACAAATATAATTACTGCATTACAATTAACATCATTGAAATTAATTGATAATTGAAAGTATGTCATCACTGTATACACCAGACCAGGCCTTTGACATATTTCAATGTCATAGCAATTCCAATTCAATATACATTTATTCAATCAATGAATCATAACATAAATCATTATTCAAATTAAATAATAAAATTCTATTAATAAGGAACAAGATAAAGAAGCTGTTTGGCTTGTCTTAATTGACCCTTATCAAAAAGTACAAAATAAAATAACAAAAAACACACTCATTATACTGGTACCATACGCACATACACACACAGCCACCTCCCCCCCCCCAATCCACACCCACCCACATGCACAAAAAGAGTACTTGCAGCATAATTGGCAATATGAATCTCTGCAACCACTGGTGGTAGAGAGTTAATTCTGGTGTCAAATTTGTTTGGAATATTCATGTTTCTATTTGGTCTAATAGAAAAGTTTGCTAAAAAATTTCCGGAAATGCGGTTTCTGACCTTTGACACATTTCAAGGCTTATGACTAACTCTGGACGTACTGACTGTAGAGACTTGATATTGATTTCAAATTATTAAATTAAACACGTTTCTGTTCATTTCATTAGACCAATTGTTAAATAAAATTATCACAGCTGATACTGAACCCATGTCACAAGGCATTTTTCAGAGTCACCTTTGAGGCTTTTATATCTTTGTAACCAGTGGTCACAGGGAGTTGTTTATCCGTCAAATGGCTCCAAACTTAATCACTTTATTTCTATTTGGTCTAATGCATAAACAATGACCGGAAATGCCCACAATACAATGCATTATATATCTCCACCATAATTGCTGGTTTTAGAGACCTGATTTTGGTTTAATTTCATAATAGTCAGTAAACAATTCTATTTCCAACAAATTTGTACAAATATCCAATAATTTCAGATCAAAATCAAGTTGGGCTAATTGAATATTTAATACCAATGTGACCGGAAGCAAAAATTTCAAGGCATTTTATAAGCTAATATTACTTTTGACTCAAGATCAGTGCCAGCCCATAAGAAATAATGGGTTTTCTAGTCAAAGATTGTTGGGCGTGAAGGAAATAAATGCTTCAATCGGATTTGAATTCCCAACAAAGCCTCAAGGCATCTGCATAGACAGAAGGTCCCGGGTTCGAATCCTGGCTGGGGCACCTATTTCTTTCATGCAGTACTCGCAGATTCCTCTTTTAAAAATTTATTTATATTTTAGAGCATTAACGGGAAAGAATTTATAGTTTATTTCTATCATATCATATATATGAACAGTGGTTGCCAAGATTAGAACTCTAGGGTCAACACCAGTGCAATAGATATAGTGCTTATAAAAAACACCTTGTGAAGTGGGCAGTGGTGGCACCAGCAAGGGGGCAGGGAAGGCATTTGCCCTCCCTTTGGACAGGCATGAACCCCCTGGCGCCTGGCAAGGTCATCAGATCAAAATTTTTTAAAAATATAATTGGCCTATCCAAATATTACATTACAGTACATTGGTTGCCAATCCTACAGTATACTAGTATAGTGGTGGTAGTAGTACTGTAGTAATTTGGACCATAAAGTCATAACAATTCTCCCTGTGAACCCTGTACCAGGGATTTTTTACTCTGGGACTCGGAGTGGAGCTCTAGTCGGCCTCTTGGTTTCGAACCCCAGTCGGAAATGTCGGATCGGCTGTCGGCAAATTTCTGAAGCCTTTTCAAGGCTACATTTTTTGTAGCCTCTATAATGATGATTTCGTATACATAAAAATAAGATTGCATTTTTGGCCAATTAGCACACCCGCCATCACAAAAAATGGAAAAGTCAGAAAAAAATAGAGGTTTTTCGTCAGTTTTATTACGCCTACCGCTGCCTTGAAATCTCCAACAATAAGATATGTATTTCTTCCTAATTATAAGTTTAAAGTATTTAACCATTTCATTCACCAATAAAATGTTATTTTTATTTTTTCCTCTCTCTGGATGTGTTTGTCAAAAACCATTTGCTAAATAAGAAAACACAATTTAATTTTTATTTTCTTTCCGCCCTCCTCTGACGATCTTTTAAAAAAATAAGTTTGTGAAACAAGGTATAAAAAAAGTTTCGCCTTACAGTATGGGGCTGTTATCACAAGTTGAAAATTTAAACCAATTAATTAAATCAATGCCAAGAATAAAGCGCCATGGGGCGCGGGCAGCATTTTATAATTTTCTGAATCGAGTTTTGTTTTTTGTTAATGTTTTTTTTTTTTACACATCCATGACTAGGTCTATATTGTTTTAAAGTATTATTTACAGTATTATTATTATTATTTTTTCTTCCCCGTTTTTTTACTTTCATGGCATAATATTGTTTAGCTCATTTTATCTGTATTTCAAGGTTTTAATCATTTAAATGTTCACTGCTTTTATATTTTATATTACATTGTGTTTCCTAATCTTTTTACTAATGAATTGTATTGTATGTTATTTTTATTATTATTATTATTACTATTATTATTATTATTAATGTTGTTGTTATATATAGTGTTATTTATTATTATTTTTTCTTTCGTGCATTTTTACTTTTATGACATAAATTGAATTTTTATGTTAAATATTATTATTATTACCATTATTATCATTATTTATTATTATTATTGTTGTTCTTTATAGTGTTTTTTTTTTCTTTCCCGCTTTTTAACTTTTGACATAAATTCTGGAAGTGTTGCCATTTTGGTTTATTGCCGTTTTGACTTAGGTCTATAGCCCTTTTGATCTTGCCGTTTTGACTTATTGCCGTTCTGGTTGAAAAGTGTTGCCGTTTTGGTTTTTTGGCGTTTTGGTCATTGCCGTTTTGACTTATTGCCGTTTTGGTTTTTTGCCGTTCTGTCCAGAAACCTACCATAATAACAATAATAATAATAATAAATCCCTCATAATACATAAAAACAAAAATGAATATAGAAAATTACGTCAGAAAATCAGATTTGGTGAGCACTATACAATTTTAACTTCACTTTAACTCTCACTTTGGAGAGCAGAGCTACTGTAGATGGTCTGAAGATAAAGTAATGATGGTTTTATGTTATCTTTGTAGTATAAATCATGAGGAAGGCACATTTTATTTATTTGTCCCACTCTTTTAAACATAAGATTTAAGGAGTTGGCAGAACTTTATAATATTCAAAATTTTAATGGCATTTGCATTTTTACTTATTATCAATTATCTCGCATAATTCTGTATTACGCCGCCGCCGAATTAAATGCAATCCATAGACCGCAGGTATGCAGGCCGAGTATCTTTAAGTATTTATAAGCTTAACCCATTGGAGAAGATTTTCAGCCTTAGGGGCCTAGCTGGATATGTGTTGACCATGGATTGCACTTGATCCAGCGTACTTAGCAAAATTAAATTAAATTTTTTTTAAGCTCATTTAAATAGATCTCTCGGAAGTGGCTTTTACCACTTGACAGGACTGTCAAGTCTGTCAATGCGTCTTCCAGGATATCTTAAAAAATACCTTAAACTTGTGCGGAAAATCACTAGGAAAATAGGAGCACAAAATCGTAATTGCTGCATAATTGCATTGGTTATATATTAAGATTTGGTCAGTCTAACTTTCAGCAAAATCTGCACAAAAATCAGCCCTTATTTTCCAAAATGTGCGGACGGATTATTAGGCCAAATTTTTGCGCGGAGGATATATTCCCTGTGCAGGCCTTACTATACAGTCCGGTTCCAGATAAATTGAATAGAATAAAATAAACGGTAAACATTTTAAATGTATACTGTAAATTAAATTTTTCATGTTTAGGAATGTCTAAATTCAGTTAAATTAGTAATTTCGTATTATATTTATAAATCTTTAGCTTTATAACATATAACATAAAAATCAGATTGAAATTTGCCGGGAATGGGGCGTTAAACTAAATTACGATGCTTAATCTTCAAAAAAATCAAGTAGCCAGGTTAATCCCAGGGGCGGATTTAGGGGGGGGGGGCCGGCCCGG
>NW_022723849.1:8714-14166 GCF_011630105.1 Anneissia japonica
AGATGGGTATAAGAGACAGCATATTAATAATATTAACATGGAATAGGCTTATATTGTAGAGTCAGTCAATCAAATTTCATATTACTGTAGGCCTATTGTAAATGTGTGTTCCAGTAGTGCTATATAAATAAGGCCAAGGCCTACACTCATGTCAAGCACCATGTTTTTTAATACATTGCAGTTATTATAAAATTTAAATGCCAAATTTGGCATTGCCTGCTGTTGTTTTACAATTCTGAAAGACAAAATGATTTTATGCATTTATGCAAACAATAATCTTTCAGGATTCAGTGCTGACGATTGACCATGCCTGGTGCTCGAACTAATCGGCAACTCTGTTTCGTGGGGCTATTGATGGTAATGTTAGCACTCTATGGTTGGATTAAACTCTTCATGATGACGATGACCTACGACTTTCACCCTAGACATGCTAGTATTGGAGATATGAAAGTATTTTCGACAGAACTGAAGCGGAGTCATGTATGTAAATATTACACTTATCAACTCTCTTACATAACGGACAAGGCTCTCGCATGAGCATTATAAAGATAAGATGCATAGGCCACCCTAAAATTCATATAAAGGGGTGGGGGAGGGGGCCTTTTGGAAAGCAAAAAACAGAAAAAGGAAAGAAAGAAAGGAAAACATTGATCGCCCAAAGCGCCTCATAGGTTATTTTCGGGCATTTAGAATGCCATATTTTAGCGGGGCCTCTAGGGTAGTGTTATCTCGATCATGCCCACTTTCGAACCCCCCACCTTTCAGACATCTCTCGTTCCCCCCTGTAGAGTGTGCTCAATTTTGTGAGTAGGACAAAAAAAAATTGTTTGTTTGCCCTCCTTCAAAAACTTTAAAAATAAAAAAAAAATGTGAGTGAATTTATCCTTATTTTTTCCAAGAAAAAGAAAGATAAGAAAAAAAAAGGAAACTTTTTCCACCTGCCCTTTTATTTTTTTGCCCCTTTTAGTCAAAAAGGGATTCCGAGCATATTAAAAATTTGAAGCACGCGTTATGACGCACACGCGTAAAATTAGGGTACATTACATTTAACATTGACTTGAAGTTAATGCTCACTTAATACGATTTCGAAATGGCAATTGGTTAGGCTGATATGATCGATAATATAAAAACGCAAAATTGCGCGTAGATGACGTCACGCATAACTGCGCACTTTGAAAACCTTATTGTGACTATTCCAGGCCAAGCTAAATGTTTGGTGAGACGTGCATGTACGAATCTCGTGCCAATTTTGAGATATCGTGTTAACAAGATATGGAGAGAAATGTAGAATATAAAAAAAAAAGATGATGATCTCTGACGATAACAAGAGGTGATCCGCTCGTGAAGCGGATCACCAAAAACAATTTATTTTTTAGGCCTTATTACATAGAGGGCAATATTATACACATTTTTTTTTTGTCTCATGCATCAGACACCAAGAAATTTGGCAGGTATGAAAGATGAAGAAAGAAAAATAGATCACACATAATTTAATCATGTGAAATGTTGACTAACCAACCTATTATTACACTTCCATACCTTGTTGTATTTCAAACTCCACGTACATTGCCCAGCATATTATTTTTCAAACCAGCTTGAACATATACTTTCCAAGATGATTTCAGATTTGTGTTAATTTTTTTAGGACTGGTACCATAAAGTTTGCTTCAATGGACTTCGCCAGGAGTTTTCAATATCCAGGTTGGAAGATTTTCAAGAAAGGTGGAAAGTCTCTTCCCAACCAGACTGCAGGTTAGAATATTGATTAATATTGATTGGTATTGATTGAAGTGGAGCCATAATTTGCAAGTAAGATGCTTGCCTTCCAATCCCAGGGTCATTAATATATAATGTATCCAAGGACAATATGTATTCAAGTAGCCTGATTTAAAAATTTGGTTCATGGAGCGGTTGTATGACTCGCTTGTACTCGGTGGGTGGGACCCATTAAAATTTTTAAAAGTTTAATAAAACATTTTATATATTAATTATACAATATCTTTCTTATTCAATCGCAAATTATCCCCACATTATATCTGCATAGTTCATTTTTTAATATTCCAAAATTTCTTCCCTAGATTCTGTTAATATGTATCACAGATTATTTTCTCCAGATCTACATACAATATGTTTGAAAGGATTTACGATGTCAAAAGGAGGTCAGGTCAGATCATTGTGCCAGATACTTTTCAAACTAAACTGCTCAAGTGGCTGGGAAACAGTGAGGACTTGTTACGCGAAGCCAAACTTCAAGTAAGTTTACAACCAAGCAGTGGAAAAGAGTTAATGGGAATCTCTGAGTGTTTCAATATTAATACAGTCGACTTCGAGACTTCTTCTAATTCCAAGACCTCTTGCTCAAAGAACCAAATAACAATCGTCAATATCTCAACGCAAAGCTAACCCTCTAAGTAGAGACAGAACCACCCCAAATTTTCAGGTCTGAAAGTGGAGGGTGCACTGTATAACAATCAATTAATAAACCAATTGACAAAGCATTTACTAAGCACCAATATCAGTGCCAGAATACAATGTTTGGTGGTGTAATTGTAGTCCAGAACACTCTCGTAATACAACATCATCAGCACTGTTGTGCAAAAAGTATTTTTTCCCCTGGTTACAAGTGTAATCATGGTTTAATAAAGGAATCATTAAAGATGGTTACTGGTGACCAATGTAATAACAAATGAAATATTGTTTAATGTCGAGGAATTTTGCTGTGTATTAATTTCCTAATCATTTATTAACAATGAAGATGTGTATAAGAGACAGGCGTTTATCAGCCATAAGGTATGCTAAAGAGAACGGTGGGAATAACTATTTTACAGAACTTCTACAGGTGGGCAATGATTTATTTACTTTATGACATTAAAATATGCTGCTTATGTTATGTAATTCATCTCATATAATAATCCTATTTGCTCATTACCCTGCATTTTGGGTGCAATTATACTATTAACTTGTATGAGACATAAAACAGACCAAAGAATATTAGTATTGAAAGGTCCATTGATTAATCTCAGGTAAGAAAGTATAAAGTAATACGTACTCCAAGTATTGAAATACCCGCCATTGTGTTCAGGCCTGATGATGTCATAATTAATGTTGAAATATCCCAACATAAATTGTTTTAACTTTTTTCTGTCCTTATTTCAGGTTCACAATGCATTAGGTTTAGCAACAAAGTTTGGCAATGCTTCAGCGATGGCATATCTTACGCCAAAGAACGATAATGAAGTTATAATTATGTCAAAAACAGCAAATTTAGATTTTTTTAGGTGAGTTGCATTGTTATCAACTAGTAAACAAAACAAGTGTACATGTACGAAAGTCGAGTAGATACATTTAAAATATGTATTAAAAACTGGTACTTGACGTTATGATGTTTTTTAGTATACTAAGTGGGCTCTAACATATCAGGGGTGCTAGAATGATCATCAACTTGAAATGTTGCTTCAATAGTAGCCTTCAATTTGGATAAAATTTTTACTAGAATTTTCATTTAATTTAATTTATTTGTCTTAATACAAGAGACAAAAAAATACAAAAAGGGTATTTACAGAAAACAAAAAAAATACAAAACTTGCCAATTGCAAAAAAGTATACAGGACTCACAAACGTGATAATAATAATAATAATAATAATGTTACATGAAACCTAACAATACACAGCTAAATGCAGAAACATTATTTAAATTGTTACTGTATTTATAAAATTTCATTAATTTTTTTTTTTTAATTCACAAAAAACCTCAATACCTGTGTATGAGCTAAAATCCTTTTTTAGCATGTTTAGTTTGTATCAGTACTTTTGTTTTATTGTTGTATCATCAGACTATTTGCATTTCCATTCCCAACCTTAAATTTGGGCATGGGTAGAATATTTGTCAAAGCAATTTGGCGCAGAGAAAACAGTTTGGTTTTGTATAAATCTTGTGCATTTCACTTGTGGCCTGATGGGGTTGCCTGCTCCTGCAATGATTACAACAGCAACACTTAAACCCAATGACCTGGGGGAAAAGTACTTTGTATGTGTATATAAAAAAACAAGTATATAAATATTTTGGGTTGGAGCATACATTGATACATAAATGAAAGTCTATGTTACATGTATAACTGTATCAATATTTTTTAATGATGTTATTTTCCTCCTAGGTTGTTATTTTATGTTATAAAAGCATTTACAGAAGATATGAAGCTATATGCTTGGAGTCTTGCCATGTTCCTACCAAAATTAGTGAGTATAAAGAAAAACAAAACATTTGTTTCCAACATATTGTACAGTGGAATCGGTTCGGTTTCCCAACCTCAAGTTCTGGGTTCCAATGCGTTTCGCTTGTGTCCTTGAGCAAGGCACTTTATCTGCATTGCTCCTCTCCACCCAGGAGCTTAAATGGGTACCTGGTGGGGTTGCCTGCTCCTGCACTGATTACCAGCAGCAACACTTAAAACATGTGGACCCAATGACCAGGGAAAAGTGCTTTATAACCTCAAGGAACAGGTGCATTATAAATGCCTGTACCAGTACCAGTAAAGATGTAACTTGGTGGTGAAGGTGCTTGCCTTTGTGCTCTACGACTGGTGCGCGACCTCCTTGTTGTAGTGAGTTAGCCTAGACTAGTCTTTGAAAACAAAGTGCCCAAACAAAAAAAAAATAGAAAATAGGGTTGCATAAAAACGTGCAGTGCTTTCGGGTGTCAAAGTACTCAAAAGAATATATGTGTCTGGAAATACGAAATTTGCCTCAGACTGCTGGAAGTCCCCCAATGAAAAATTGCGAGACATTGGTGGCGCTGTTTCAAAAAATTTGAGACCACCTTTGGGACCAGGAAATTTGAGTAGTCTCGGGGTTCGGTTTCCAATTAGAGGGCTATCTTTGTGTTATTGGAGGGTGCACTGTATTTGTAATTTGGCCATACTGTATATGGGAATGATGATGTCATAATCACACCCACATATGACTTGTTATAAAGCTTGTTTAGTGTGGACAAAGTTTTATTCTGGAGTACTGTAATTGCTGGTGTATGTAAGATTTAAATAAATAATTGATTTAGTTTCATTATATTTTTCAGGAGCCATGGGTAGCACCAGGTTTTGACGACATTCCAGCTTTAGTTCGTATAGTTAGTCGGGGTCCAGTAAACAGCCCCCGTTCAGATATTAGTGCAATGGAATTATTTGGAGTAAGTTTTGCTTTAATTTTTTTTTTTTTAACTAATAGTTGAGTCACAGGGAAGATTAAAAAACAGGGGCTGAAAAAAGGGGACATTACCATTTCATATCATTTATTTTGTCTTAAACTTGGGGAGACAGGATAACCAAAAGTATACTAAAATACTGTTAAGTGGCTCTCAAAACTGGTAGAAAAACGGAAACATAAAATTGGTAAAATTACTCAAAAAAAATGAAAGAGCAAATACACAGAACAGATGTTTTTTTTTTTTTTTTTTTTG
>NW_022723850.1:0-1438 GCF_011630105.1 Anneissia japonica
TTATCTCGCCGAGTTGAGCACTTAGTGCAAATTTTTGAATTTCCGCCATATTTCGAGTACTTTTCAGAAAAACTTCAAACTTTCAATGGAATAGTGTTTGTTTCTGGCTATCTTACCGTGCCTAATAAAAAATAAAATTACATTTTGACTCAACTTTTTAACATTGTCACTTCTTGCACAAAAGTGCTTATCTCGCCGAGTTAAGTACTTAGTGCAAATTTCTGACTTTCCGCCATATTTCGAGTACTTTTCTGAAAAACTTCAAACTTTCAATGGAATAGTGTTTATTTCAGGCTATCTCACAGTGCCTAACAAAAAATATTAAATTTTGACTCAACTTTTTAACATTGTCACTTTTTGCACAAAAGTGCTTATCTCGCCAAGTTGGCATTTAATGCAAATTTTTGAATTTCCACCAGATTTCTAGCACTTTTCAGAAAAACTTCAAACTTTCAATTGAATAGTGTTTGTTTCTGTCTATCTCACCGTGCCTAACGAAAAAAATTTACATTTGGAATAAACTTTTTAATATTGTCACTTTTTGCACAAAAGTGCTTATCTCGCCGAGTTGAGCACTTATTGGAAATTTTTGACTTTCCGCCATATTTCGAGTACTTTTCCAAAAAACTTCAAACTTTCAAAGGAATAGTGTTTGATTCAGGCTATCTCACCTTGCCTAACGAAAAAAAAAATTACATTTTGACTCAACATTTTAACATTGTCACTTTTTGCACAAAAGTGCTTATCTCGCCGAGTTGAGCACTTAGTGCAAATTTTTCACTTTCTGCCATATTTCGAGTACTTTTCCGAAAAACTTCAAACTTTCAATGGAATAGTGTTTGTTTCAGGCTTTTTCACCTAACGTAGCGAAAAAAATTTAAATTTTGACTCAAGTTTTTAACATTGTCACTTTTTGAACAAAAGTTCTTATCTCGCCGAATTGAGCACTTAGTGCAAATTTTTGAATTTCCACTATATTTCGAGTAATTTTCCGAAAAACTTCAAACTTTCAAAGGAATAGTGTTTGTTTCAAGCTATCTCACCTTGCCTAACGAAAAAAAAATTACTTTTTGACTCAACTTTTTAACATTGTCACTTTTTGCACAAAAGTGCTTATCTCGCCGAATTGAGCACTTAGTGCAATTTTTGACTTTCCGCCATATTTTGAGTAATTTTTCGAAAAACTTCAAACTTTCAATGCAATAGTGTTTGTTTTAGGCTATCTCACCGTGACTAACAAAAAATAAGTACATTTTGACTCAACATTTTAACATTGTCACTTTTTGCACAAAAGTGCTTATCTCGCCGAGTTGAGCACTTAGTGCAAATTTTTGACTTTCCGCCATATTTCGAGTACATTTTCGAAAAACTTCAAACTTTTAATGGAGTAGTGTTTGTTTCAGGCTTTCTCACCGTGCCTAACAAAAAAAAATTACAT
>NW_022723851.1:0-1004 GCF_011630105.1 Anneissia japonica
ACTGTTCTCTGACATGTGGCCTTGTTTTTTTTTTGGTTAAATCTACTGTATATAATATGATAGCCATACATAGCATTTGCCTCCTAATTTATCAAATAAAGATAATGTCATGGATCGGATATTCTATTCTTTAATTATTTTATTGTTTCTTGTATACATTGGTGGCGTGCTTGCGCTGTATTGTGACGTATGCACGTTTGATTATCTACAGATTAACATTCGCGAATTGCATATTTGTATAGGTGTACTTCCTCGTTTATACACCTGCTAAGCGCGAAACAGGCAGAAGAATTTTGATTTCAAAAAGAAAGGTTGTTTTGATGTGTACCGCTTATTTAGCAAGTCAGTGTTTGTTTCAGAATTGTAAGTAGAATAAACTGTGTTCTTAAATTACAATTTTAAAACATTGCATTTATCTGATGTATCCAACGTTCTAATATATTGAATACTATGCAGGTTGGATACCGTGTATATTTCAATACTATGCCAAGGTAGATACTGTGTGTGTCATTAGGCATGAATTTCATTATAGTGATAGATGCGCTTAAATAACGTAGGCCTATTTGTATTTGTCAGTAATGATCTATTTATTTTATTTTAGACTCATAATGATGAGGATCGTGGCAGAATGTTTTAACATTTAAGTTGATAACCATGTTATGACATTTGTGCAGTGATTGATCTAGGTATTACTTGTTCATAATCATTAATGCTATGATGTTAATCATTAATCTTAGTGTATTGTTAATGATTGTTGTAATTGCATATTTATAATTATTATTATACTAAACTACACAAATGTCCTAACGAGAGTGCAGCTCAGCTCAGTCAGCTAATCTGGTGGTAGCCACTGTGTGTGCACTGAACCGTGGAGATCTCTAGGTCCCCGGTTCTATTCCCATCGCTGCCTCTCCTTGTGTTTCAGCTGGAGGGCTGAAATACAAGTTACAATAGCCTACCATCTTTCGGATGAGACCTTTAAGCCGTTGGTCCCGTGTGCATTT
>NW_022723852.1:0-755 GCF_011630105.1 Anneissia japonica
GATGACCGACGTGGTCTCTAAACTTACCGAGATTCTCGCCAAGCAGCAACAACAACAGCAGCACAGAACAACAACAATAACCAGCAACAACAGCAACCCCGTTCGTCGTCGTCTTCCTTAGTTCCACCGACGGACGAACGACAGCCGCAGACGGTGGACGCCTGCTACCGACAACCGGAAAAGAAGGATGAAAGCTTCAACTACTGGAAGTCGCGCGGCGCTCGATACCAGTAATTGACGCTGAACCAGGCTCTTCTCCCCCTAATCGAATGCTCCAATTGTCGATACCAGTTCGGAACGACGATCTGCGACGGGTGTAGCTGCGGCGGGTCGGGTCCAGGTTCCTGATCTCTTATCGCGTTTGTCGACGTGACGACCGCGCTGGTTGTTGCAGTCGCTGCCGCAGCAACAGCAGCATCCCTCTGGGAGTTGAGATCCGCCAGAGAACTTCGTAGATCTGTAACGCTCTTCAGGTACTTTTCGGTGGCCCTGTACGCGATGCGATCGGAGTCGTTCTCCACGAAGTCTTCCACGCGAAAATTTTCGGCAAAGAATCTGCAAAGTTCCATTTGCGTGACGACATGTTACATCCGAACGTCCGACGGAAATATGACGCTGAGGTTGGCGCTGAATCGTCTGCCGATCCCCACCTCCTTCGGAAACGACGGCGGTGGAGACACATCGGTCACAGAGGCCAGGTTCGAGGAACTTAGTCGCAAGCACGCCAAGGTGATAGACGAACTAAGGACGAGCAA
>NW_022723853.1:0-812 GCF_011630105.1 Anneissia japonica
CACGGGAACCTAATAATAAAAATAACGATAGCTAATGAAAATGTGTTGTTTGTTTTTACTTCTACTGGTGGTACACGGGAACCTTATAATAAAAATAACGATTACTAATGAAAATGTGTTGTTTGTTTTTACTTCTACTGGTGGTACTGGTTGTACACGGGAACCTTATAATAAAAATAACGATTACTTATGAAAATGTGTTGTTTGTTTTTACTTCTACTGGTTGTACACGGGAACCTTATAATAAAAATAACGATTACTTATGAAAATGTGTTGTTTGTTTTTACTTCTACTGGTAGTACACGGGAACCTTATAATAAAAATAACGATTACTAATGAAAATGTGTTTCTTTTTATTCCTAATAATACTGTACCGTTTAGACCATTGTATTTAGTACATTATTTTTTACGTAGTAGTTTTTAATAGCATAATTTTTAGTTATAGTATATTATTATTACTTAATAATTTACTTAAATTTGTAACTTATCAAGAAGCAAATGTATTTGTATTTTGGAATAAAGTATATAATTAATTAAGTAGTGGTAACCAATTGAATTGTGATCAACTTCTGGTGTGTGTTATAACAGTAATATTGTCTGTTAAATCTGTAATCAGTTGGTGAATTCGCTTTGCATACACGTCCGTCAAAATATGCATGTTTTGTCCTCGAACGCAAGACGGTAAATAACGTCACCACGGAAATGTGTATTCTATTGTTATTTTTTCAATGAAGGGCGTTTACAGTTTTAACTTAAAGTGCTTGGTTGTAGAGAAAGATTATTATTACTGTATTATCATATTATTCATACTG
>NW_022723854.1:0-688 GCF_011630105.1 Anneissia japonica
CGATGAAGAGTCATTCAATGAGGCAGCACCACTCTACTAAAAGGCCCTGGACAAAAGTGGATGCACCATCGTCTGAAATTCTCACCCCTCCACAGGCAAATGTCACCACCAACTCCAAAAAATATTGAACCAGGAACATAATTTGGTATAACCCCATTCAGCAAGAATAGCTACCAACGTTGGAAAAATCTTCCTTAGAACAATAGATGAGGATTTCCAACCGGACCAAGCATTACGCAAACTGTTCAACCGCAAAACTATAAAAATAAACTACAAGTGTATGGAGAAAGAAGAAATTTAACACTGAACTAAGTAAATATATGTGAATTAAAGGACAATAATATGGACTACACACTTAAATGGGAAACCCTCAAACTATATAAATTAATTTGTTTGTTTATAAAATAAAAGGAAAATAACACTTTGCATTTTATAATCTATTCAAGAAAGGAAAAGGTTGACATTACTTTTTGTGAACAAAGAAATGAAAGTGAGTTTTTTATTTTACTTTAATAAGGAAATAGTTTACAATACTTTTGTTTTCTTTTTCAAATTTTAATAAGTTTTCAGTTTCAGTTTATTTATTTGACCAAATAGATGGTCGGGGGAAGCTTAAGCAAACAAATCACTTTAACTTTTTCAAGCCAGCCAGCTATTGAATTTGTTGGGTGGCTTCTGTTCTAAGGAA
>NW_022723855.1:0-913 GCF_011630105.1 Anneissia japonica
GTCATAACCAGTCATATACTTTATGCCAATTTTTTCAATAATCTTAACAACTTCACATTTTTTTTGTATTGAATTTTGTATTGAATTTTGTTTTAATGTTTTTAAAATTTCATTATTTTTATATAAATTTTTGTACCTATTTTATTAATTTTTAATTTTCTCAAATTACATTTAATTTAGGTTTCAAATGTCACAACATTTTAAAAATATTTTTTGCCTTCATGCATATATATACTGCAGTAGTGTCCAAACCCTTAAATTTTCTTTGACAAAAAACTGTTGTATGTCCATATATAGTCATGATGTGCACATATATAGTCATAATGTGCCTTAAAAAAGTCCTGATGTGGCCATACATAGTCATGATGTGCCCAAATATAGTCATGACAAAATTTGATAGTCTGGACAGAACTTAAAGGTTAAGATACCTGTCACAAAACAAAACATCACATAAATATAAAATATTAACAAATATGCAAACAAATTTGGTGGTAATAATTTTTTTGTCAAATATGTGGAGATTCTGAATACCCTTAAAGAGGCTATCCTCTGAGCTCCCCAATTAATAACACATCAAACCTCCAAAATATTGTACCTGGCAACATAGAATCACACAAGAAAATCAAAATCAGCGAAGGCGAAAAAAAAAAAGAAAAAATGAGTGATTATTCTGTGTTTTAAAGTAGAGGCTTGGTCAATACCGAAAGTGAGAATACTATATATATTAAAACATGCCAAAATAGGGCCCATAGTTTAAACGGTCAGGAGAAATACATTGGAAAATGTTTCTATATTTTTAAGAGCAAATCATTGTCATGTGTTAGGCAAATTGTTCCCTAGATGTGGAAGCAACGGAAAATGTGTAAAACTTGGCAAGTAAACCTTCCGCTCCATCCAAAAAAAAAAAAAAAAA
>NW_022723856.1:0-689 GCF_011630105.1 Anneissia japonica
TTTTAATAATCGATAATATTTTAGAAAGTGTGTACAGCATTCTTACTTGAATTTCTGAAGGACCCACTGAGCAATGTAGACCTTTTCTTTGACTGTAAGAATAAAACACACAGTTAACTATTATATGACTATAAATTACGTAATAAAAATTAACAGACTAGTACTTGAGTAGTAGCAGCAGAAGTAGTGTTATTAGTAGTACCTAGTAGTAGTAGCAGCAGCAGCAGTAGCAGTAGCAATAGCATTAGCAGCAGTATCAGTAGTAATATTAGTAGTGGTAGTGGTAGTAGTAGTAGTAGTAGCAGCATAGTAGTAGTGTGAACATCACCAGTAGGCCTATGTAATTATTATTTTATTAATTAATAATTGTTAATCAATTGCTAGAGAATGAGCTCGCTTCGATCTCTTAAACTTTTGTATAAAAACGTCGTTAGTTTCGATAAAAAAGAACAATTATTAATTTAATCATTTATTTACACGTTTTGATAGTGGTTTCAAATTATTTTTCATTACAAAAACATATTTCAAAAGCACTAATATAGTATATGTATATGTGTATATGTATATATGGGTGTATATGTATATGTATATATATATATGTATATATGTATAGGCCTATATATATCACTCGCCACTGAGGAAGGACTAGTGTTGTCCGAAAGCTCTGGTTCTATTTCTGGCTGTTTACT
>NW_022723857.1:0-510 GCF_011630105.1 Anneissia japonica
CATATTGCCATTTGAATTAAGAAAAAATTTAATTTTTATTTATGACGTTATTACTTTTTATACTCATTTGAACGTACTCGCTTATCTTGATTGATTGTCTCCCACCTGTGAGTATGTTATAGCTAAATCAATTCTCTTTTAGACGTGTCCCTTTCTTTTACATTTTGATCACGTCAACATGGTCAAAAAGAATGAATTTTGGAGCCCTTTTATCTCTCATTCTTAAAAGATGTTAAACAATAGAACAGATGAGGGCGGCAGACTGTATTTCAACGCTATCAGACTAATATATATATATAGGGGTTATGTGAAGGGAAAGTTCGTGTGGCATTACCAACTAACAGGCGGTTTTAAATACACTTGACAATGTTTAATTTCGTGTGATATTACTGTACACGCACACATGGTGACGTGCGTGTCTGTTAAAATTTGAAAATTCTCTATTTTACTATTCAGATAGTTTAAAGAACGTTTCGGGTCATTTTAAGCATTTCAAAACTTTCCATAATT
>NW_022723858.1:0-641 GCF_011630105.1 Anneissia japonica
TATATATATATATGTATTTAATATAATTATATTATTATATTATATTTAATATAATTATATATACAATATATATGTATATATATTATATATAATTTAAACGTAATATAAGAGGAAAATCTTATCATAAATGAAAAAAGAAACTTTGCATCCAACGGACTGACCTGTCTCTTATACACATCTAGATGTGTATAAGAGACAGGTTTCTTTACTTCATTCTGATCAGATTTTCCTCCTCTGTTACGTTTACGTAATACATAAATTGTTTTAGGCTTATTATTTACGCGATTTATGCGACATGTTGTTTCTGTGTTTTTCCTATTTGTCTATTAAATTATATATATATATATATATATATATATATATAATAAAAATATAATAATAATAATAATATATGTATATAATAATAATAATATATGTATAATTATTATTATAACTATAATAAAAACTATAAACTAATCATTATATGCCATCGTCGCTATTTCCATGAACCGACAGATACGAAGATCGCGATTAAAAAATTATTACCTTTTGATGCCAATTTCTGACCTGAAAAATTTGTTGCAGGATTCTTGCATCTATTATTTAAAACATATTAAATAAATTGTTGTTATAAGGTCACAATATTTATATCAATCTTTTAA
>NW_022723859.1:0-1509 GCF_011630105.1 Anneissia japonica
TTATAGTTTGATAATTATATATCATAATCTATAGAGTTTAAAAATGCAAAGCCCTTTAAAAATGTCAAGAAATCTTTTAAACTCTTACTTAAACGAATAGTGTACCGAATCACTTATTGCAATTTTATTTTAATGCTATGTATGTTACATTTTCCGTTCTATAGAGCAGAGAGAAATCCGCTGGTGAGTCCAAATTAAATAGAGAAGAAGCCAATGAAATTAAAATACTAGTGGAGCAGTTGCTAAAAGCAAAAGATGTCAACGAAACTGAAATTGGAATTATATCTCCCTATACAGCACAGGTATGCTACACATCATTCATATGCCTACATTGATTTGATTGACAAGAGCGAATCCAGCAATGAATTAAAATTACAGGGGTTCAGATTGGGAATTTTACAGACATACATAAGCCCCACGCTGATGTAGGAAATTGTATGTCTATGGCGCCTCTAGATGTCGAAAAATGCACTCTCAGACTAATATTTAAAATTAATTATATATATTTTTTTATTTTTTTTATTTTCAAAAATTGTGGGGACCCGAGCCAGTTGTACTCCGCCCCCACTTAAATCCGCCAATTGTTATAATAAAGAATAACAATATTAAAATATAAAGATTGTTATCGTTTTGAACATTATTTTAGAACATTGTTTAGAAAATGTTCGTAATGATTCAAATACTAGGGAGTTTACGAAAACGATAACGAATACGGTTACCAGCACGTCATCAAAATTTTAGACAGCCCTTCCCCTGCAGTAGCATGTCTGTAACAACGTAGTCGATTCATGCCTTTTGCATGAATCAAGGATCATATCGAGCTCGTACACCATACTGTCAAGGATATTGTAGGCACGAATGACGTATGGTAATGACGTATTCGTTATCGTTTTCGTAAGGTTTCGAAATCTCCCTACTGAGTATACAAATGAATAAATTATTTTCATATAATATTTCACCTACAGTATACAATAATTCTAATATTATATATTAAAATATTGCTTGTTGACTGGCGAATTGCATTTAGGTTCGTCTCTTAAAAGAGCTGCTTCAAAAACCAAAAATCGACGTCCGCACAGTAGATGGGTTTCAAGGCCAGGAGAGGGAAGTCATAATTTTTTCTGCGGTTCGCTCGAATGACGACAAGCTTGTTGGTATGTATGACATAACATCTAGTCATTGCATCTTATACGTGGATTTAGCTGCCATAAATACTGTAATAAAGTATGGTGGTATGATGGCAGCTTGCCTAGTACATTACATGTATCAAGGACCAGCGTTTTATTTTAGAAAGTCAGTCGTTTATAGGAGAAAGGCGAACAGAAACAGTTAGGCCTATGTATTAACGGTCAAATTTAAGTAAAATAATCCGGCTAAATATTGTAATCTTTTAATATATTGTTTTTATATGTACTTTGTGACAAACTCTGTTGCCAGGATGAACATCATATTTTTGCGCCACTGGTGTTTGCTTGTCAATACTAACTTAGTACCTCTTAATCGAATTTA
>NW_022723860.1:0-1038 GCF_011630105.1 Anneissia japonica
ACTTTCCATTCATATAACCTATATATATTAGTCTGATAGCGTCGAAATACAGTCTGCCGCCCTCATCTGTTCTATTTGTGTACATCTTTGAAGAATGAGAGATAAAAGGGCTCCAAAAATTCATTCTTTTTGACCATGATGACGTGATCAAAATGAAAAATAAAGAGACAGGTCTTAAAGAGAATTGATTTAGCTATAACATACTCACAGGTGGGAGACAATCAAGAATAAGCGAGATACGTTCAAACGAGTATAAACGTAATGGCATCATAAATAAAAATTCAGTTTTTTAATTCAAATGGCAATATGATGACGTCACAATGTCCGATCAGCCATTATGAAGTAAAAAATCGTATCTACAACTCATGTGCTTTCAGATTATGTAATAAAAATTGGGGGTCACCTTTCATCCTAAGGAGCTATAACTGATTAAAAATATTCATGGTTTTATGCATATATAAACGTTGACGCACGCGTACGCACACGTTAAGTCTCGCGAACGAAAAATTATGGTACCTGACATTCAACCTTGACCTGAAGATTATGCTCACCTAATATGATTTAGAAATGACGAATGGTTAAGATGATATGGGCTCATCAACGTTTTAAAGAAAGAGAAATGAGGGGGTCAGAAAAAACAATTTTTTTGACCATGATGACGTCATCAAAATGTAAAAGATGTTAAATATATGAAAGAGAATTGTCTCAGCTATAACATACTCAAAGTTGGAAGACGATCGACCAAGGATAAGCGAGATACGCTCAAATGCGTATTTTCCAAAATGACGTCATAGCTATAATTCACTTTCTTTGAATTCAGATGCCAATATGATGACGTCACAATGTCCGATCAGCCATTATGAAGTCAAAAATCGTATCTACAACTCTTGCGCTTTCAGAATATGTAATAAAAATTGGGGGTCACCTTTCAACCTAAAGAGCTATAACTGAATAAAAATAGGTCTGAATTTAACATAATTTCACTGTATAGCGGCACAAATACGCACAAAGATACCTATGTTTGATGCGCACGTACGG
>NW_022723861.1:0-554 GCF_011630105.1 Anneissia japonica
TGGCTATAATATGTAACCGGCAAGCGAGACATGTCTTCATTTTTATAGCATCTTGGTCGCTTCGATTTGTGGAGGAATAAGAGAGGCAATTTGCACGTCCCTGAGGCATTGGCACAGCCCATGATGTTACCCTGTCCTTTGATTTTTTTTAAAGTTTTTCGTTTCGTAAAACCAACGAACGATTAGGCATTAGCCTCCACCAAAGACCTGTCTCATCGGAGTTAAAAATTTGAGCTCTGGTCAACTGATTTTCCTCAATGATGCCTTCAAGTTTGGTTTTGAACGGGTCAATCGAGCTAACATCAGCTGATAGTGATTCCCCTTGAAGTGTCGTCCATCGAATTCCATGTCGCGCTTTGAAATTATCTAACCATCCACCGCTAGCCAGAAAGTTTTGGCCAGGGTAAAATTGCTCGGCAAAGAACAAAGCCTTCTCTCTTAACAACGGTCTCTTAACAGATACTCCCTTAGACATCTGCTGCTCCATCTACGTGTACATAGCCGCGTCTACTTTATCGAAGATTGGTGTTTTCACATACGAAGATTTTCTTGCT
>NW_022723862.1:0-597 GCF_011630105.1 Anneissia japonica
ATCTTGAACTCAATAAAGTATCACTGTGGTTTAAAGCAAACAAATTATCACTAAATTTATAAAAATCTAATTTTATTTACTTCACACAAAAGTCCGACAATACTTTACCTTCTGATATTATTATCGATGGGCACTCAATAAATAGAACCAACAACTTAAAATTTCTTGGGGTTTTAATTGATTCTAAATTTAACTGGCAAATGTATACTGCAGCTATAAACAAAATAATTTCGAAAAATGTTGGGATTTTAAGGCGATTACAGCATATTCTTCCATACAACATTTTGTTATCACTTTACAATACCCTCATCCTTCCGTACTTACATTATTGAAATATTGCATGGGCCATAACCGTTTCTAAATTTACACAATCTAACCCATGGGCTAGTTCAGAAACATCAAAAATTCATTGTCTTTTTAAGCTTCAAAGAAGGCACTTAGGATACGCACTGGGGCACCTCCAAGGTCCCATACAAGACAATTATTTTATTCTTTAAAAACATTAAATATATTCGATATCAATAAACTACACACTATCTTATTCATGTTTCGTTTTACCAACAATCAGCTTCCTCCTCAATTTAACTCTATTTTTAC
>NW_022723863.1:0-852 GCF_011630105.1 Anneissia japonica
AATTTGACCTCTGAAAGGTCATTGTTTGTCAAAAAGCAACGGCCTAAGATGACTGAAAAGTGGAGTTTCCTTCTTTCGTTCTGCCGGGAAAAATCAATTACTTTAGGCGACGTTTGTAGACTAACTTACTCGTACCAACGTCCGCATGTCGCGCTACTTTAGGCCTAGACTAGCTAGGATGGTATTGCCCTAGCCTTGAAGGGACGAAGGTCCCAATGAAAAACAATGTCGATCTTTGATAGCTAACATTGTCTATTTAACATCACAATAATTCATTATTAGACCTATAGTTGTTTTTTGAATTGTACTCAACAAATCTCAGCCGATACCTCGCACAACTCGTTTTAACATCTCTATCTATTGTCGTGACCTCATGGCTCGCTGGCTCACACTTGTGATATGTCTCGCACTTGTGATCAAATAACACGCTGGCTCGCACTTTGGCAACACTCTTTGGCAGTCAACTTGCCCCTAGAAAACCCGCCCTTGGAAACTTTCCCCATAAAAAAATGTACACTTCCTAGACCATGCAGTCTTCAAAATAAAAATTGTAACCTTTGGTAATCAACTACATAGAAATTTTTGAAACTTTATTAAAAAAAAACCTAAACCATAGACACAAAAATGAAAAATTACGACTTTGTTACCCAATGAGAAGTGTTCTAATATATACAATGGGTCGTGTCTCATATTATTTGTTATATTTTTATTATTCATTATTTTCACTTGAGTCGCATAAATAATTTTGTTCGAAGAACATTTATATGCAGTTGTACTTCGCAGCACTTCACTTGCAATTTGCAATTTCTAGTTTATATATATATTATTTATGTATATACGTATATATATATA
>NW_022723864.1:0-528 GCF_011630105.1 Anneissia japonica
GGCAGTTCAAGTACATTTATGTTGGGGCGATATATTATCCACCCTCAGCAGTTGGAGGGGATTTATTTGTATCACACGTGATAGAGACAGTTGATATGATCCGTAGCACTAATTATGAAGCTCCAGTTATTATTCTTGGTGACTTTAACAACCTTAATACCAGCGAATTTCTTGATAATCTTGGATTAACCCAAGTTATTAACTTTTATACGAGGAATAGATCTATACTTGATAAAGTCTTTTTGAATTACCCTGAATTGTATGGTGACATTGAATGCAAAGCTCCACTTGGTTGCAGTGATCATAACTCTGTCTTGATGAAACCGATAAGAAGTCTTCCTAAAACTAAACGTTTCAAATTAGATATCAGACCATTGAAGGACTCATCCATGAGACAATTTGGCCAGTGGTTAACTAATCATCAATGGGATAATGTTTATGATTGTGAGGATATCAACAAGAGAACTTTGGAGCTTGCAGGTACATTGAAAAATGCCTTCTATGTCAATTTCCCTACTGAAACCCTAA
>NW_022723865.1:0-555 GCF_011630105.1 Anneissia japonica
TTGTAAGGCCATAAAGCATTTTTGGGAAAAATCGTAAAATGAGTAGGAATATAATTAATTTTAGATTATTCTATTTACAGCCATTTAAACATATTGTACTTACTGTATTTAATTTATTTATTTCCCCATCTTTTGACTGAAACCATGGATATTCCAGTAGATGAACATAGATTATTAATATTGATATTATTTTTGTTAACTGTGCTTACATCCAATTAAATCACTATTATTAACACATAAACATCATGTTGATCATGTGATATCCTTCTACATGACTTACATGCCTGCCAGTCTAAAACAGTTAGTAAAAAAATATGATTGATTTGAAATAAAAGGCCAAATCAGGTATATAAAGTTCATAGGCCGAAAATAATAAACAGTCCAGTAAGACTGTGAAATGGATAACTTCAGGACATCAATCATGGTAGCTTTGGCACTAAGTACGGAGTGGCAAGTCAGAATCAGCAAATACCCGTAGTGCTGAGTGTACTGAATAGGGTATTTTAAAATAAAAGTTTAGGCCCTATGTCGGTTTTTTGGAGTTTAAACATTTTA
>NW_022723866.1:0-670 GCF_011630105.1 Anneissia japonica
CATTGGCTCATGCCCATGGTAAATAATTTTAGGTTGTCGGCAAAATGTCCGGTCGACGAGATGTCGGTTTGGCCAATGGTCAGCATGTCGGCCAATAGTCTGTCGGTCAAGAGTATGTCGGCCAAACGTCTCGTCACCAGTGTAGCGGTTAATTTGAATTAACTTAAATTTAAAAACAAAGTAACATTTTTTAAATTAGTTTAAGTTAGGCCCTATCCTAGGTCCTACTACTACGCCCCTAGGCTAGGCTATATGCTAGTAGGTTAGGCCTGGGTAGGGGCCGCCGCCTTGACTTGTAGGCTAGGCCTAGTTAACTTAGCCTGACCCTAGCCTAGGTCTGCCCTAGTAGAGGGCCTAGGCCTAACCTTTCAGGCCTAAAAAAGTAATAAAGTGCGTAGGCCTAGGCCTACTTTTTTAAGGAACACCAAAAAAGCAAAAGCTTTTCCTTACCAACAAAAAACAACAGCTGCTCTTCAGTAATAATCAGTTTTGGTCTGCCTCTGCCTGATATAGACGTAGGAGTATTATAGGATGTCGGCCTAGGCCTAGTCGTCGTGCATTCATCATCGACACGGTGTTGGTGTGCCTTCAGAAGTTGGCAAGACTCACAACCTCTCATTTTTCTACTTAAAGAGTTAACCCCTCTCTTAAAAATGGACGGTCCCGATTC
>NW_022723867.1:0-555 GCF_011630105.1 Anneissia japonica
TTATTTCCTTGTGGACAATTACGCCTAATTTATAATATCAGCAGAGATTTTGAATTTGTCAATTAGACAAAACAAGTGTTCAAAGTTATTACAATTGGTGCTGACATCAGAATAAAGCAATTAGCAGATGATACAATTTTTGTTAAAGATGAGCAAAGCTTAAAACAGCAATAGAGATTCTTGATAAGTTTAGTAAGTTGTTCAGCTTCAGTGTAAACTTTGACAAAAGTAACGTTCTTGGAATTGGTTCTTTCAATAATACTGACTTTAAAGTAGAATGTAACCGTAAAGTCTTAATTGGACGGACGGGCCGATAACATACTTTGGAGCAAGTTTCTGGCAACTCTGACCAATTATTTGGACTTCCATTTTTGAAGTAGGCCTAAATTAGGCAAAATAGAAAACGTTCTTTGAACTTGGAAAATATGAAGCCTAATTTAATACCACAGATAGCAACGTTTTCATTCTCTTTATTTTCAGATGACATAATTACTTAGTTCATTTGAATTTTATATGTATATACTTATATCAAATAATATTATATAGGCCTATAGG
>NW_022723868.1:0-1711 GCF_011630105.1 Anneissia japonica
AATAAATTGTGTTTTTTCTCCCCGACGGGGATCACGGCAGCGCTTCTCAACAGGGGCCCTGGCCCTGACCCTCCACTAGTGCCACCATTGGTGATGATGAAAAGAAAAAGACACTTCAACCCCCAAAACTGTCAAAAAGTCAAAGAAGTCATTTGTATGCAAAGTAGCTACGAATGTATTTAATATGCTTAATACTTTGATTAATTGGTAGATTTTCCTTGGAACTTGGTAATAAGTTAAACTGTACGGATCCCACGAAGCCGAGGCATAGTCAAGGTGTGGGCGTACTAGTGTCATAAATAGTTTCTCTTCTTTGATTGTTAGTATAATGTAATGTAAATATTATTCATATAGCGCTTTATACCGAAGTCTCAAAGCGCTCTTGAAGCATTGACATAGCTCGTGCAGTAACTTCCTTCTCACCAAGGAATATAAGTGAAGTTTGTCATATACTATGTGTTTAACAATATAAGACAAGTAGATAAATTTAAAAAAAAATGTATAGGCCTATATAAATTTTACTTTGATCGTTATATGGCCATGTTTCTTGCTCCTTAATGCTGCCCGGTCCAGTTTAACATCAAGACTAAAACGGCTAGAACGTAGATATCATCGGCTAGAACGGAGCTATAACAAAAAATATTACATTTCCATGGTTTGATCGTCAGATCCTAAATTAAACTTTATTTTAGAGTTCGGATGGTTTAATGATCCATTTGGGTCAGCAAACTCAAAACGTTATTATAACATTCGCAAACGTTGTGAACATATTATAGAATTATATCAGAAAATTTCATTTTTGAAGTTTAAGTTTGAACGTTATTTATTTACCAATTTTGAGTATTTAAGTTTACTTCTCATATTTATCACCCATAATATTTCGATTTCAACATGGCACAATTTTTATATGTAAGATTTTCACCTATTTTTACCTAATGGTATTCGCCACAGATTGGCTAATATTGCCATTGTAAAATATACATTAGCAATTTATAGATTTGTCCTACTTCTTGACACTTTTGTAAGCCGGCGGCTAATAATAATAACTTGATGAAATGACAACGATTCTGAAATACGAATATATGGCCATGTTTTACTCTGAACATCAAAATTATTACCATGTTCGATGTTTATTGACCTTGGTTTTTAAAAATGGATCATGGTCATATATTGTATGTTCCTTCTTATTTTAAAATCGTTACCATTTATTTAAGTTATTTATTTAAACATGGCGATATTTTTTATGTTTATTCGTATTTCAGAATTTTTGCTGTGTTTCATTTTAAAGAACTTCTGATGTCGACTCATTACGGTACACTGAATAATTTTTATTTTATTCTTTTTTTAACTCAAGTGATCTGAGCTGAAGTTGTTATTGTCCTTTGGTAACTGAAGGAAACAGAAACCTTATTTCACATAATTATTGTTGTTTTATGGTGGATATCGATAGTCCCGAGATTTAATGCAGAGATAGAGATTTAAATATTCAAAAATAAACATTCCACGCTCTAAACTATGATTCATGTGTCAACAAATAAATTACAATGGGTGTATTTTAATACAGTCACAATAATCTGACCGTAGACAATGCCAAAAATGTCTAGGTAAAACCACTACAATAATGAGAGTTTGCGGGGGATCATGCTACCGAATTTGTCTCTCTGTGTTTTACTACGTTTACTATAGCCTTTTAGTGTGGTGGTTGAAAAGA